>NC_081250.1:140905116-141081192 GCF_030490865.1 Poecile atricapillus
TCTGCCACACACACCTGCGAGTCAACACAATTAAGATGGCCCAGTCCTAAGTAGGTGAACTCAACCAAGACTATAGTAGTGTGTGGGGATAAAGAAATGCATTTTAAAAACTCTGTCAGCACAACACTATTTCATTTGACAATACAGATACTCCCAATTAGTTGGCTAAAACTAAGTGCCAGTTCCTCATTCAAGCTCAGTTATTGTGGAGGACCTTTACAGTTTTAATACTGAACACAGTTACAGAATACTACAGCAACCCATATGACAGGACAGGCTTATCAGCTTTACTGTAATGTACTGCAAGAATTCTGGTCAATGGTGCAGAATCTAAACTTCTTCAGGGCTAATCCACTGAAATCTCATAGAAACCAGGAAGTCTCAGGAATTTCAGCTCCTTTCAGTAGTGAGGATAAAATACAGCAATTTTTATCACTGACATAGGTTAGAAGAAGTCAAAACCAATCTCCCTGTTTCAGCTCAGAAGATGTGTAATGTCTTTGCTGGATTCTGTTTCCTTTAACAGACACTGTAACACAGAGGTGCCTCCATTACACAGGACAGATGTAGAGATTTATTTTAGTATTATCTAAGGTGAGGAGCCTAAGTACAAGTGGTTTTTATTAAGCTTTTAAAAGTTTACAGACCTGAGTGGCATCTCCTTTGGCTATGTCTAACAGTTATGCATTATAGAGCACATACAACACAAACCAGGAAATGAAGGTTTTTACCCTACTCATTTTGTTGCAGCAGAGTTGAAACCATGATTTTAAGTAAAGCATTTCTTATTAAAAACAAAAAACAAACCAGAAACAGAAAATTTTTGCAACCATTGTTCTTTGTTTTAATGACCACCTCTCTCAAAAAAAAATTACAAAGACAAGAATGACTTTTCTTTCTACTAATGTAGAAAGAAATAATGAATAAAAAATTAATAATACATATTCAGTCAATGTGTCCTCTTAAAAAAATCTAGGATACTTACGGAGTCCAAACCTTCGGAAAGGCAGCAATTTCTTCTGGTGTATATTCATCTAACCTCTTGGGGACTGCACGTGGCTGAGGAATCTCTTGTAGAAGGTTCTTCTCTATATCTTCTGGAATAACCTGAGATAGGTGAGAACAGAACTATCCAACTGTTTAACAAACAACACCCTTGTCAATGGCACTGCATTCTTCATGCTAAGTGTCTGACCTAAATACACCAATCTCATACGTCTTGAATCTCATGGTTCTACGAAGTAATATGGAAAACACCCAACTACTTATATATATATATATATATATATATATATATACACACATATATATATAAAATTAGTTTGATTTTTGTTTTAATTTACCTGATGACATGAGTGCTCTTGCTAACACTCCCACTTTACCTCTATATAACACAAGGATGCAAATGTAAGTGCATGACTACTCACATCTTCAGGGAACAGGTGTAGCCTCTGCATCAGAGTTCTTCTCTGAAGGTTTTTTGGAAGCATTCTATAAACAGCCAATTTAACAATCTGAGGAAAGGAAACATAAAAACATATAATCAGGGAGGTTACCAATAACATGAAATAGCTTAACTGTGTTTCTCTCTGTCCACTCCATTAAACATTGAAGCTCTTAGTCATCCCTCATGCTGAAGAATTCTGGCACCACATTCAGAAGGTGCTCTAGACCTTAATTTTAAAAAAATGAATACTTACTCCTCGTAATATAAACACTTATTTTAAGACCCATGTAGAAAATTTCAGCTTAGAAAGTTAAGAGCTATATTTAACATTGTGAATGACTGCATATGATCACTCAGCTTCAAAGAATTGAAAAGCTTGTGGTAACTATATTGTATTGCAAATTTACATATGCACATTGTTTAAGAAAAAAAATGCTCTAGCAAATTTCCAAGTGCTCCCAGCAACTAGTTTAATAATATAATCTGCTGTGTTTAAAACAGTTTTATAATTAATGTTTCGTACCTTAAGCAAAGCTGACATACCAAAACACTGCATTATGAACTTACTATTTATATTTACAATACATTCCCTTGCTATTAGTTCCAGATGAACAATCTCACTTCTAAACATCAGGAATGAATAGAATTTGTACATCTACTCTAAATGACACTCATTGTAAAGTAAACAAACTTCAACAGGATTTTCTCTTGGACTCTGGTAAAGATGTGTTTTATTAAATACAAAACAAATTGTTATGGACTTCATCCTGAAGGGGAACATTTGTAAATGTAAAACAATGCACACAACTGTAGGAGACAAAAAAGGTTTCATAAAGGACAGCAAAGCAGTTAGAGCTAGACCTACATGCAATTTTGTAAATAAAATGTTTGCTCCAGGACACCTGGATATAAACTAGCTCCAAATCAGAAACAACCCAGGCATGCTTAGTGCAACATCAAGCTCAAGCCAATAAACCACACTGAAATGCAGGGCATTAAGAACAAACAAATCTTGCAGGCACCTGGATATTTTCTAAAATATATTGAGCAAAATGGCTTCTTTTTATAAAATTAACTAAATGAATTAAATTGAAATTTTAGAGACAATCACCAACTTCCAAGGTGGAACCACATTAAGATAGAATTTTCAGGTGTTATGCAGCCAGTACCATAAATATGTGGCCAGATGCAATAAATCAAGATGACAGGAGAAATATATCAGGTCATGCAGATTAATATACAGCTTTTATACTTTCTCTAATAAAAATTAATAAGCATGTATTAAAAACCAAAGATGAAAACAAATGCTTTTTAGGGATAAAAACTATTCATGCTTGTAGAGCAAACTATAATTTATTTAGGTCAGTATACTATCTGCTTAGACAAGGGCAAGGAAAATGAACCTTCCCTGGTTTGCTTCACTGAATATTAAAATATCATAATAAAAGAAAATACAGAGCTATTAACAGCAGCTCATGTGAATAGCCCTTTTATCATTAATAATTTTAAGTTCATATGCTAATTTTCTTTTCTATCCAGTGTTTATCCTTATTGCCAATGAAAGATCAAAATGCATCTGAATTTAACAAACAAATCTTGAGACTTCACAACACATTGACTGTGGGGATTTTTTACTTATCTAAAAATTACTTTTAACTTCAGACTGTATTAGAACTAGTGTTGATTTCTTAGACTAATAAACTGTACATACACATGATCCAATGTATGACCTCTGACCTATAGATACACAGAGCTAGTTATTTAATGATTTCAGTCCAATGAAAAGAGACTTTAAAATACTTTAATGAACATTATGTTAAATACTTGATTTCTTCAAGCAACCAATGTTCATGTTTGACTTTTGATCTTCCTCTGCAGTATGTGGCAGAGTTATCTGCTGAAACAAACCAGTGAGGTAGAGCAACTGATCTATTTTGGTTGTGGATACTTCTGATTAGTGAATCTGTTCTTAATTTTTTATCTACATTACAAAAAGTCAGTTCAGTAGTAAAAATGTGCCAATTAAAACAAATCACTCTGTAAAGAATGTCTGATTTATATACACAAGCTTGAACAAGAATAAATATTTTCAATGTTGTGTACAGTCACTACAGTAGTGACAAGCTCAGGTTCCAACAAACTACCATGAAAACAGGACTTTAAGAATGATAATGGATAATGAATTATCATAGACAACTGTAAATTCTATAATAATTTCTGCAGGTAACTATCCTAAGGGCAATAAGCATATTCCAAGGCATGCTGTGGTAAATCCGTTATTCTCTATGCTGTTTAAGAACTCATTTGCCTTTCTGTAACCCCTCACACATGCAAGAAGTTCATAACCACAAGTTCTGCAACAGAAAAATCAGTTCACATGAAGCACAAACTATTTTTTACTGCCAGGCAAGCCAAAGTATCACAGAATGGCTTGGTTGGAAGGGAACCTTTAAGGTCATCCTATCCAACCCCCTGCAATGAGCAGGGAAAACTTCCCCTGGACCAGGCTGCTCGAAGCTTCATTCGCACTGGCCTTGAACACTTCCAGGAATGGGGCATCCACAACTTCTCAGGCATGTCTATTTCAGTCTCAGCACTCTCACAAAAAAAATTTCTCTTTGATTTCCAATCTAAATCTCTTCAGTTTAAGAACATCACTCCTTGTCCTGTCACTACAGGCCTTGATAAAAGATCTGTCCCCATCTTTACTGTAAGCCCCCTTTATATACATCGAAGGTCACAATAAGCTCTCCCCAGAGTCCTTTCCTCTCTAGGTTGAACAACTCCGACTTTCTCAATCTCTCCTCATAGGAGGGGTATTCCATCCTTCTGATCATTTTTGTGGTCCTCCTCTGGGCCTGCTCCATCATGCTCCATGCCTTTCCTGTGCTGGGGGCCCCAGAGCTGGACACGGTGCTCCAGGTGGGGCCTCACCAGAGCGGAGCAGAGAGGGAGAATCACCTCCCTCACCCTGCTGGCCACGCTGCTTTGAAAGCAACCCAGGACTCTGATTTACTGCAAGGTCGTAAGTCCAACTACAGAACAGAAGGCTAAACAGGGAGCCAGGACACAGAAGGTAGTGCTGGAAAACTTCCTTCATTGTAACTTCTGCCTCAAAGATTTTCTTCAAGCCAAAATAAATCCAAACCTAGCTACTGGAAAGACCAAATTTACATCCAACTTCTTGGCCAAAATTCTGCCTACAGCCACAACTTCACTTTCACTGGTGTGGTGTCAAGTCAAAGAAATCAGTAAACCACAGGCTTAAGTGAAGTTTTACAGACTGCTTTTGCACCTTGAGTAAGACTGTGTAACAGAAAAGGCAGATCCAACCAGCAATACTTGCAGAGTGTTAAGTAAGGGCTCTTCTGTTACCTGAACATACTCAAGTTTTACTAAAAATAGACCAAACCTAAGTAAAAAAGTATGGAATTGCAAATCTGCTACTGAATTCACATGAAACCCAAACCCAGATTCAATGCTCCCTGAAAAAACACATCAGAACATATTGTTTCTTTCAGGAATTAACAATAAAAACCCTGTTTTTACATGTTTGTAATATACTTCTAATAAAAGACAAACATTATTGCTTTCTATGTCATTATGCTTACTTTGACCTATTAAAATAGCAAGAGCTTAATTTTACGTGAAAGTTAAAAAAGCTGGTGATTTCTGTGGGATTTCAGACTGGCAGAGAGGTCTACCCACCCACAACCTTGATTTCATTTTGAAATTGATTAGCACAGCTTTACAGTTAATTCAGTTATTCATGGACTCTCACTGCCTCCTCCCCTAGTCCTTTACCTTTAGTACTAGCAATGTGTAAAATTCCACATCCTCATAAATATTTACTCCTAAACACCATGACACTTTATCAGGGAAAGACATCCACCATCAGATGAATGTACATAGCCACCCCAGCATTAGTATTTGGGGATTTTTATACTACTGGAATGCTGTTTGTCCCAGTTTTTTTTTTAATTACAAAGTTCCCATTTTGAATATTGCAAAACCTTTTTTGCAGCTTAGCTAATTTATACACTCACAGCATAGACATGCTCTTAGTAACACAGTTCTATGACATTATTCTTTTAGTTTCCAATTTAAAGGGCTAATTAGAAGGAAAGGAATCTGAAGGCAGGTCTATTAAAATTCTTACACTTTCAGTCCCTTACAACATGTTAATACATTTTATGAGTACAAATAAATTAAAATATATTTATTTGAAACACTATGAGGCTTAAACATTTCAATTTTTGTGACAGGCTTTGGCTTACATGCAACTTGTAGACTATGGCTGATGGAGACAAGTTCTGAGAAAGATTCTTTGCCAGATAAAACATACTTTAAAGATGAAAATCAACAGAGCATTACCACTCTCAGTACTGAGAAGCACAAAATAATTGGCTGAATTTCCAGAAAAAAGTCTACCCTAACAGCTATCAAAAAGTCTATCCTAACAGAATTAAGTCCAATAATCAACAGGAAGCAACTCTAGAACATGGGAAGGACACAGTGCTCCAGAGAAAACAAAGTGATTAATTACAAGGCATACCAAAATAACCCTAGAAGAATTTCAAGTGATACAGCAGTTACTTGGAGGTACAGTTCAATACCACATCTTCCTTCTACTAGTCCATGGTTTTCTTCTGTATACAATATTGTTCTTTTCACCACACATTATAAAATACAACACAAAGAACTTTCAACCTCTGACAATTGTACAAGTAGTACAGCAAGAGTGAATGTACTCAGTACTGCCATATGAATCATTTGGTCACAAATGAATTAAACTTCCATGCATGTGCATGCCATTAGACTTTCCACTGCTGCTTTTCACTTCACAAAAATGTGGAAGTTTAATGTTTTCTTTGAATTATTAATTTGACTCAAAAATAAGGAATGGATTAAGACTTTTTAATATACGCATTTATTTTTGTGTACTATGAAGAAAATGACCATGTCAACTCTAAGACTTACTGAGATCTCCTGGAGTTTTCAAGGTCTCGTTTCAAGATAGCATGTTCTCCTCCCTATGCAAAACTAACTGTGTGCCTCCTAATCCAGTCTTTGAAGTTTTGCTCTACTTAATTAATAAACATTACTCTCTAGTAATAGAAGGAAATGCTACTACATCTAGTGTTCCAGTAACTGACTTCTATCAAGTACATATAATTCTATCAACTATTCCTTACTGATGCAAAGAAAATAGGTTCTCAAACACCAACAGCAAGATTTAACTGTGCTGTCTTTGCTTTTCTTCAAAAGACCATAATGGCAAGTCTACACATGCAAGCAGTTGCTAAAGGGCATTCAAAAGGAGAATTAGAACATTTTAAACCCCTTCATATCAGTGTCAGCAGCTGAACAAACCAAAACCTTGACACCCCTGGAGGCTCCCTCCCTGCACATTTCCATTGAGCTTCACTTAATCTTCCCTAGCAGGTAACATTCATTCTGAACAATTATTGCCCATTATTTCTCTGTCACAGGCAATACAGCCTCTAATAATGCAAAGGCCAATCCTCTCACTGAGCATTTAGTCTTAGCTAAATGTAATTCCTTCTTTTTTGGGGTCAAGTTTCTGATGCAGCCAGGAAAAAAAATAAGAAAAAATAAGATGAGTTTTGCCTACCTTTCAAATCACAAATCAAAGAAAAAATGAGTGAAAACTTTGTTCTTACAGGATTACTATCTACTTCTACAGATTAGATCTGACAACATTATTTTGCAGGCATTTAAATGAAAAGTCGTAAGATTTTTCCAGGAAGTTTATTCAAGTAATCTTTGCACCCTCTCAAATCTGAGATTTAAATCTACATCCTTTAGCCTTTCTGTATCAACTACCTAGAAGTCTAATTTTGAAAATGCTGGTCTCATGCCCATCACTTTTCCAGCTAAATAAAATTTCTGAAAGTTTTATTACAAAAAAAGCCAAGATAATCCCAAATCTCTGCGTATTCTAAACACTTACACCTCAAATCCAAAGGTTTACCAGTCTCCTTTACTTTCAAAAGATTGTCCTGGCAAAGAAAATACACCAAACCCTTCAATCAGATTTTTGTTTTAGTAACCTCCAACGGAAATTAATGCTGCCTGCCCACTTATATCCCAAGAGATTATTGCTGTCATACAGAATGTTAGTATTACATTAACCTGAAGAACAGAGTGGCTGTTTTGACCTACAGTAACAAAGTTTCATGGTGCACCTAAAGAACATATTTTATAGTTTTGCTTATGGGTGGTCCAAGAATTTACATTCAATCTAAGTCAGAGAAATGTGAACAAGCTGGGTTTTTTTCTTCAATACGCACTTCTTAAAGTAGCCCAGTCAACTTCAATAGATGAGTTCTGTTCTCTGCTATTTTGCAGATGAGCAGACAACTGAAAACACTTGAAATTTTAAACAGATTCAGAGACACCCCTCCTCATGCCTCCCAAATGAACTCACTGAGTATTTATGAACTCACAAGTATTTAAGGTAAAAATGTGCTGGACTATGTACTTTTGGTATCTTTTTGTTAATACACTAATTTTCACCCTTGCATAAACCCAAATCTTTTTTAAGTGCTGAAAAACTTGGAAAAATGAACAAGGAACGTTAAGCTCTATACAAAACATCAACTGCTAATCTCAGGTATAAAGTTATACATCAGAGATCAGACACTTATGATTGGACAAGTGAAGTTATTCCTTTCAACACAGAAAAGTAATCATGGATTACAAATAGTTGCCATGGAAAGCTTTCAAGACCTGTCTGGATAAATTCCCAGCAGACTTATCTGACCTAATAGTTGACACTGCTTCAAGTAAGAAGTTGGACTAGAGCTTTCTTTGGGTTCTCTTCAATCTGAATCATCCTATGGCCCTCTGAAAAAAGGCATGTGTAAATTCAAATTCAGCACAACCCCTCTGAAGCACTACCACTTCCAAGTAAAGTAAAGATCAATTAGTAAGATAGATAGAATGAGGTGAGCTCCAATTAAGGGAGATTATCACTTAACCTTGGCGGTACCTTAGGAAGGAGCTAGAAATGATCAGGGATGATACTACAGTAACCTTGTCTAAATTCTGACAATATTTATGACTTTCACCCTCCCATGTAAGCATTAACTATAGCATTTTGCATCAAATTACTCATTATAATCTTTTAAACTAGGCATTAGCTGTGAACCAGGTTTTCCTAAAACTCTGTATACTAGAAACAAAACTAACAGAAAAATATTTATCTTGGGGATTTGCATGTTAGAATTTAGACATATGCAAGTAAAGACAGTGCTAAGCATTCCTGCAGTCCCACTATACACACACACACTCAGAAAGTCTCATATAAACTGAAAAATAGTCAAATCCATTGCAAAATCTCTATGTAACACCAAGCAAGTTTACAACATCCTTTTCCTTGGAAATAGTCTCTTCCATTAATTTACTGCCTTAATTTCTGTAACAGCACTATTTCCAAAAGCAATGATGACTCATCTAATGAAGCACTACCAGGATAAATTAGCAGGACGCAGTAAGTCCAAGAGCAGAGAAATAGCAGTAGCTGCCAGGATGAAAGTAACACTTTACAAAATGAAGATTTGGATGCCACAGAAGATACAGCCTGCTTCCTACAATCTTCATAATTCCACTGGCTTCACAGGAACTGAATTTGATGTGATTAAAAGACAAAGGAAGTGAAATAAAGTGATTTATAAAAGTCTCCATAATAACTGTGCCATTTGGATTATGATTAGAAAATCCATGTTAGTTAGGCTGACATTGTTTTTTTCACTACCACTTTTTCAGGTTTTAAAAGCTAGTTCTAAAAATAAAACCTGTTAACAAAGTATCATCATAATTTCCGTTTGTCATATCCCAATGCATTTCACTCCAATACAATTCAACTAGTAAACAAATGTTTCTAGCCATAAAAACCTCTTACAACTACACATAGAGAATGTATGTATCTTGCCAAATTACCACCCACTACTACTAATTATGACAAAAACATGTCTGAGATATCTTTATGAGAAAGGCAACTGAATGCTCCATCTTCAATAGAATGACAGAGTTAATTGCTGAAGACTCCACTATTGTGCTAAAAAAATAGTGTCTGCTGCTAAATTAGACCAAGACTCGAGCCACATCACCATTTGCTGAGCCTTTGTCCAACATGCTTTAGTTTTTGGCAATGCATTTCATCCTCTTCTGTTTGCAGAGAAATTAATCTCTGAGTTTGGCAAGAAAAGAGGTATTTCAGAACGAATGCCAGAAGGTAATTTAGAGAACATCCAATTCCCATGCCCTAACAAGTTGTGTTACACTGCCTCCCAGTGCTCAGCACCTGCCTGAAGCTCAAATGAAATAGGTTGACTAGTCCATTTGAGACATGGAACTATCAGTAATTCCCAAAGGAATTACAACTATCTTAGAGGCTGTTTGTAAAAGCATTTATTTTGAAAAATTCTAGACAGAACATTACATGCAAATGTAGGATTTAGTTTAATTTTATTTGAAGAAGTTGTGACAGTAAAAACAGAAACCAGGCAAATTCATATGGTGCGCCACTTATTCACTGAGTATTTGCGCTTGTATAAGGCAGACTTTGGACAAACCAGGATTTCCAGATCATTGATAAAACTCGTGAATTTTACAGCAGATAAAATTTTTCTAGGTAAAGGAAGAAACACTTTTATATTTTATATATAAAGTGACCTAAACAAAAGCATTTCAAAGTCAAAACTGAACATAAATATCTAATAATCTCTGTGGGTCTTGTATCATGCTCTGAAACATTAGTATTTAGAGAATTCAGCCCTCCAATGCTGTCCATTCCAGTTGCAGTAGAAGTAATTTCACAACTGTGTAAGTCAAAATGTTCATATCTGGCTACCTACTTTTTTGGTCGGTAAAAACACATGAACACTGCATTTCAGAATATACAATAGTGTAACATAGATAAGAGGCTTATGTTAAACATAATCACCATTTCCATTTCTTTCACACCATGAACACACAGCATTGCAGGAAAGATTTAAAAAACATCATTACTGAAAACCTACTGTTGAATTTCACCAGGAAGAAGAGGCAGATGCACTTTCTAACGTTTTTAAGATTAGCATTATTGTTGCTGGCTCTTAAAAAAAGCAGTAGGGTCTTTAAGCTCAAGTACATCTTAGCTCACTCAAACTGGAGGCAGTTCACTTATGAGACAGGTCAGACCCCTTAAACTAAAAGGAAGTAAATAAGTGAAAAATTAGTGAAGCAAACAAGCTTGATTTGCTCCTTTGGACAGCATGGAAGAATGACAAAAATACACAACTTACAATCTAACTCTGAAAACATTGTTTATAAAAACAGTGTCACAAGCGAAGCTTCTATGAACCACTAGCAGAATGTTGTAATTTAACTTTACATATGCAGGTAACTGATCCCATTTGTTTAGTGGAACTAATTAACTGGAAACCAATCAGTTTCACAAATGAAAGAGAAGGGAAAAATACTTACAGCAGTTGGATCCTTCAAATGGAGCTGAGTTGCTGTCACTTGTTTGAAACCACCAGGATAACTAGAAAAACAAAACAAACATACAAGCTTAATTCTACATGCTCAAGCATGATTTTAGCAAAAGTATCACTGCATCTTGAACAATGGTGTAATGGCATTATAGGCCCCCAAAAAAGGAAGTGGCTCTCATGAGCCCAAAAACTGTGTTTTATTTATCCTGTCAAATATCTAATTTCAACACCATTTACGCTTCCTTATTTATTCACTTGAGTATGAAAAACCTTGTGCTTCACAAGCAGATGGATATGTTTTTAAAACTGCTTATCAAATATACCGTAACAGCTAGAGAATACAACAGGAATAAGATATGTAGAACTCTGAAATATTTTCAGATGATCAAGACTCACATCCAGTCTGTGGCTGACGTAAGAGACATCCATCTTGAACTGTATTTATTATTTTCTTGCTATCCTAAACAAACCTTGCCAAGACATGACATATCTACAGTAATAAAATTTTCATTTTACTGCAATGGATCCATCTTTCTAAAGCCTATGTGACATGTTGAAGCTGCACTAATGCAGATCTATGCATAAGCTTTAAATGAACGATAGCGTGGACTAAGAAATTACACGAAGGTAAATTTTAATTTAATTAATGGGGTTTAATTTTCATTGAATTAAATTATTAGAAATCAGACTAAGTGAAATGAAAATAGGCCCAGCATCATGAAGACATGTCCACTGAGCTACATGGACTTAAGTATTTGTTTTAAGTGAACAATTATTTTTATTTATTCAAAACCAACTTATGTACTTAAGTAAGTGCTTTAACTTACACGTTAAGTTTTTAGAGAAAATTCTAGGTCATAGGGGAGATGGAGAAAAAAACCCACACAATAATTTCCATCACCTCTGAACAAGAATTTCTCAGCAATTCAGCAATTTTAGTACTGCACCGTTAACACTAGCAACATTATCTTTCTCAGTGTGACTTTTTCATCTCTCAGTTGGATACACGGTGACACTCAGAGATAATTATGTATTAGTATCATTGTATAAAACAGGAGCACTGAACCAATCAACACCCTGTCTGTAGCTGACTATTACACTCTCCAAACAAGTCATGTCTGTCAGAATAATGTATTTTACACTACTGTATATAACAATGTACTGTACATCAATACAACTTGAGAGTGTTCCATTTTTTAATTGTTTTTCCTACTTTCATTCTCTGATCCAACATTTACTGTTAGGTAAGGAGGTCCTGGTAGGATAAAGTAATTAAAGTTGGTGACTACATATATATACACGTGTGTGTGTGTGTGTGTGTGTGTGTGTGTGTGTGTGTATCTTAAATGTGTGGTGCCAACAGAAGTATCTTCTATTGCACAGTAAACAGAATAGTCCAGATCCTTGGGTCCAGACACAACCTCACTCACCAAATCTGTTAATTTATTCAATTGTTCTGACTACTTTTGAGGTAATTATTTCCCTAGAAATATACTCTGGGTATAAGAAAAAAAAAAACAAACAACAAAAAGAAAGAAAAGAAAAATAAAAGAGGAAAAAGGTTTACATCATTTTAAACATTGTACACATGCAAACAAACAAAACACCCCCCTAAAAGTTAAAGCAGAAATTCCCTTTTAAAGCAATATGCTAAAAAATACTTCAACTATTAAGAAAATACGATATGAAATTTACCATAAGCTCACTACCACAAGCTTTATTTACTATAAAGCTTACCCAGTATGTGAAGAATATACTTTCTGTTCCCATTTGTTACCAGAGAAGGCAATATGTCTTGTATTGATTATGACAACGTGATCTCCACAGTCATCTACAAGGTAGAAATAAGTGGAAAATATTAAAGAAAACCACAGAGGGAATCAATCAAAGTAACTACGATGTGTGCTACACATACATAGTAGAATATAAATACACCTTCCATAAAACAAAAATTTAAAAATCTGAGCTTTCGGAGTTATCCAAATTAGCATTTAAATACCAACCTTAATTACTATTTTTAGTACTATCAGGTTAGGTAATCAGGTAAAATACTATCAGGCCAGATGACTAAATCATTGCAATTATTCAGCTAAGATGTGGAAATCTGGTTTACAGGAAATTTTCTCTTCAACACATTGTACTACATATACACCTGTATTAAAAAAAAAAAAAACAAACTAAAAAAACAGGAAAAAAATGTTAGTTACAAATGATCCTAAATATTTTTAATTTTACTTTCTCATAAACGCAGCATCTGTGTTTACTGAAGCACTGAACATTCTGGGTAAATACAATACTTCTATTAAACAGTTACACTCTCAGGCTAAATATATAAAACAAACAAAAATATTGCATTGAGGGAAGTGGCAGGGTGAAAAAGCCCTAGAAACACCACCCCCAACAGCTCTATTGGAAAAACCCCCACATTTTCATTTATCTAACAGAAGCTAATGTTACAGCATATACATGTATGTTTAGAGTTCTATCAGCAACTTTAACATCAAAAGTTCTTCAAGTGTAGGGTTTATAATCTAACATCAACACCCTGCCAGAAAGAGTTAGTTTGTAATAGGGCTTCTGTAGTAATAAAGTGCTAACAAAACCTCTGTTATCTCAAAAAATATCACCTAAATAGGAGAAAAGATGTAGTTTTTAATATCAGAAGTAATGATCTTGATAAGCTGTAGCCACCCATTCAACTAAAGTGAAAATGATTTGTCCATAGTTCAGTCCCATTTGTATCACCATGTCAGAACACAAGTATTTGAAGAGGCTCACTTGATTAAAACACTTTTGAGTAGGTAACAAAGCAGCTATACAAAGCAGGGCTTGAAGTGACCATGGACCTTTTATAGGAGCATGTAATTAATCAAAGCATGTTTCACACCTTAAGTTTTTTTATTATTTTTTAATCTTGTATTCTTTTAATGCTCCACTTTCAATTACACCTGAAGTGCAAATGCAATTTACACATCTTTGTTGCTGCACCCTTTCGCTGCTGACAGTTCAGTTCTAAAAACACTGTATGTCTTCTTAAGTATCAGGAAACTGACACTGGACTTTGTGACTTTTTGGTGTTTTGGTTGGTAAGATGACACAATAAGCTCATCTAAGGAAATTTCTGCCTACAATTTTCCACTTGCAAGAACACTGAATTAACAAATATTAAAACTAAATTAAAAACAAAACAAAAAAATCCCCCTTATGTTACTCTGTCCAAGGAGTTATTACTCCAAGTACTGATTTACAGAATATTTTAAACAAAATAAAGTTATCATTGAAATACTTTCCAAGACTTTGTAACTCCACAGACATAAAAGTATCAAAGTTCTTTTGCACAGGGTAACCAAAATATTTTCTTCTCAGCATCTGCTTTATTTCCCAAGACAGCCTTCAGTCTGCAGTGACATCTTGTGGATACAACAAAATTTGCAACACCAGAACTACACAGACATTTAAAAATCTTTACAGCACAACAAATTCAGCCTGCTATTATGAAGTAGATTGAGTATAATTTTACTACATACACTTCAACATGTATGAGCCAACTTTAAGGCTTCTTTTATGGTTCAGTTATGTGTTTGGAAAATTTGCATGGGTATTACAGGGAACACTGTACCAGTGGTGCATCAGATCAACTTTTTATTATTTATAAAATGCTTATCCCCACGAGACAGGCACTACAGAGTTACAAGTAATGAACAGGATTACAGATGCATCTTTATAGATGAATCTCTAATTTGCAGAAAAACAAAATGATTGTTTTGTTTAAACAAGGTACCTTTCAACAATTGTCATCCATTTAAGTATCAGACAGGTCCCAGCCTCCTCATCACAGAATGCTGAGGCAGGAAGGGGCCTTTGAAGGTCATGTCCTCTAAAGCCTGTGCTCAAAGCAGGACCAGCTTCTGAAAATCTCCACAGATGGAGACTTTGCAACCTCTTGGGCAACGATTTTCCACTACTCTCACAGTACAAAACATCTTATCTGATGTTCAGTGTATCCTGTGCTTCAGTTTGTGCCCTCTGCCTCATGAAAACAGGACTTCTTTGCACCTTCTTCAGAATGAAGCACTCCAAGAATGTGGTCCTGGGCACCTACTGAAAGGAAGCACTCAGATGTTTCTTTATGTGCACTGTGAACTAAATCTTTACATTTAAAATCTACGAAACATATTCTGAGGTTTTTTAAAAAATGAAAGAACAACCCACTGTAATTCAGTTACTCAAAATGAATTACAAATTTGTAACATCCTTTATGTGTATTGATAAAGAAAAAACCTTCGGTAGTGGAGGAGTATGATGGAAAAAGATGAGAAAAAAGCTCAATTAATTTATAATTTATAAACAATTGAGAAATGTAATCTTTTATATCAGGCTTGATTTTAAAACTGAAATTGGAAGAAACCGGAATGTGAAGAAAAGCAAATTTGCTTTCATCCACTGCAATACTTACTTAGTGCATGATAAATAGGTTTATGCCTGCCTTCGAGTCTGATTACAGTGGCAGCTGCTATTTTTCCTGGGGGCTGCATCTTTGCATCGAGGAGGTACCAGGCTCTGGCAAAAGTAGCCCATTGCTGAAAAGAAAGAGGATCAGTACTTATTATAGGAAAAGCTCACACTACCGTAATCTATCTTCCTCATCAATTAAATCAACACCTCTTTTACACCCAAAAATACTGGACGAAATATTGATATGCAGCACCATCCCCTTCAAATAACCTTTAAATGGACGGAGCACCGCGATACACCCACTGCAGTGCGATGGACTCGTGTAACACCACTGACCGGTTACCGGCCCTGAGGGCTTTGCCTCAAAAATGCAGATCTCCTGCTACAAGCTTCCATTTTCGCTACAAGACATTTAACGTAACACCGCTGCAAGATCCTTAACGCGCAAAGTCCCCTTCCCTCCCGGCGAAGGGCACAGCTCCCCCACACGGAGCATTCAGCCCGGGCCGCGGGAGTCCCTGTAGCCCAGACGCGTCGCACACAGCGGTTCTGCCATCGGCACCCTCAGGGCGGACACCGGGGACAGCCCCGGGGCGCTCCCCTGGGGGCCTGGGGATCCTCCGTACCCGCCCGCGGCCCCGGGGCCCTGTCCCGGAGGCAGCGAGCCCGAGGGGCTCCGCGGGGGAGGCCGAGCTCACCTGGGCCGCCCGGCTGTAGCTCGCCATCCGCCGGCCGCGCAGGGAGCGCCGCGCCGGGGCCGCGGGAAGCGGGAAGCGGGAAGCGGAAGCGCTGCCCTGCCAAGGGCGGGGCCCGGGCGGCAGCGCGGGACCTTCGGAGCGGCGGCGGCCGCGGGCCCGGCCGGCCATGGACCGCTACGTGCTGCTCCTGAGCTGGGGCGAGCGCCGGGCCGAGGGCGGGCCCGCGGCAGCGACCGCCACAGGTACCGCGGGGGACGGCGCTGGGGCCACGGGGCCCCGCGGGCGCTGGGCGGGGGACGGGGCTGGGGCTGCTCCGGTGTCCGCTGGGCTCTCCGGGCTCCTGCCTCCCTAAACACCCCTTTGCTTTCAGGCTGAAAGTCTTTGGTGCCTTTAACCTGCAGAAACTTCCAGGGGGGTTCCTGCTTTATTGCCATGATGCCGTGTAACTCTGTAATGCGTTCCTGAGCATGACTTATGACTTATTTAGGAAAATTT
Organism: Poecile atricapillus; assembly: GCF_030490865.1. Taxonomy (NCBI): domain Eukaryota; kingdom Metazoa; phylum Chordata; class Aves; order Passeriformes; family Paridae; genus Poecile; species Poecile atricapillus. The sequence goes on from NC_081250.1 coordinate 140,921,715, forward strand.
GCCTTTTTAAATTGCAAATCTGCAGGTGATCGTTCTCTTTAAAACCCCAACCAATCCCTTTCCCCCTTCTCCCCTGAATTCACTTTCTAATATTACTCTGAACTTTATACTGTATTTGTAAGAAAGTAAGACTTAACTTTCATAATTCAGTAGTTTTACGATTTTTTTTTTTTTTTTTTTTTTCCTAGCTGGGACTGCTGCAGACATTTATCAGTTCCTGAAAGAAAGTTGTAATGCATCTATGAACGCAGATGTGAGCACATTCCCAGGTAAATATTGCAATGCACGGTGAGGTAGGGCAGATGTTATCAAGGCATTGGCCTATGCATGTTCTGTTAGTGGAAACAGAAATGTAAGTAAATCCAATTGCGTGGCGTGGGCCTGTTCCTGCTGCTCCTGTTTCTGTGGAGAACTCGCATCATTTCAGCAGCTAAGGTGGTAGGAGATTATTAGGTTGATTGGTTGAAAGAAATGAAAGGGAATGGTTTTGAAATTCCAGTTTAGCTGAACAAGGAAAAGGAGGAAAGGGCTTGTTTCTCAAGTCAGTGGGAAGCGTGTTATTTTAATTACTCCTATAATGCCTTCTAATTTTTCCAGTGGAAGTAATACTTGTCTGTTTGGTAACAAATCAGAACCTTAATTGATGAATATGAAATAATTTTTTCACCTTAAAATAGATTTCTTAACATCTACTTTAGTACTTTTAGGAGCTGTGTGTTTGTGTTTTGTTGTTTTGGGTTTTTTTAATCAAAAAATGCTTTCTTAGTTCTTTAGTTGATTTGGATATATACTGTTATAAGCTCATCTTGTCACAGATAATATTATAATTAATAATTATATATAGTATGTATTATAATAATTATATATTATAATTAATATATATGTCATATAATTAGTATTCATTTGGGAAAGCCATTATAAGCTCTTAAAATTCACAGAGATGGGAATGTTAAGCTGTTTGCAACTTCTGTGCGTTTTATTGCATAGAAATGTTGATAGATGATGTTCATTTTGTGAACTCTAAATCATATTTATGAAAGGTGTTATTTAGTTCAGGTCTGATACAGATCATGCAAAGAGAAAGCAATATTATCCAGAACAGAGAAGAGGTCAAAGGTTTTCTTACTTATAAACAGTCAGAATATCAGTAGTAGACACTTGCCCAGACACTTACCTACACCGTAGTATGTTCAGAACTTAAAATTATGATGCCAAAGGAAAGTAGAACTCAAGTAATTGTTGCACATTAAATGACTTACAGAGTCTTTTAACAGATATGTTCATTAAAATAGGAAGAATAGATTGTAGTGAGCTGATTAATTTAAATCTTATCTTTTTTTTAATCTCTTTGCAGCATGCTCAGTGGCTGGTATTCCAGGTGCAAAGAAATGGTATTTTGCAAGTCAGGTCATTTGTGGTTATTATCAGGTAAAACAAACTTTTTTAGAGTGTAAGTTCCTCAGCCATCTGCCTGACTGTTGAACAGGCTAAAACTGAGATGTTCAAAAGTCTTTTTGCTTATTTAAGTCTTTGTGTTTGATTAGTTCTGCAGTTCGGACTGGGAGGAAATAAATGTTGGCACACAGAAAAATGAAGACTCTCACCAAGAAAGCGTTGATGAGAACCTGGGAACCACACAAAATTTTGAGGAAGATGACGGTAACAGTCAGGAATCACTGTCTCTGACTGAGTATGTGTATTATTTTTTTTACTTAAAGAGCATGATCTGATATCTAACAGTGATGACCCAAGGGAATCAAGAAAGCTTAACAAGTGCAAGTTACTACCAAAGCAAGAGTTAACTATGAACAATCCCCCTACTAGTACGGAAAATACTTTTCTTTTGTTTAGCATAGCTTTAATTTTTTTACAGATGATTTTTACTGAGCAGTTTCCTAACAGCCAACGTCATATATACAAAAATTTCTTGCTAATTCCTCTTGAATCCTTCTTCCAGTTTTACTGCAGATTATTTCAATGTCATTAGGCCTACTTCTGTCTTAGTAAAAGATGATTTCTCATAGCCTAGGTATGTTTGTGCATTTTTAAAGATGTAAGATCTTACATCAGGTACCATTCATTAGTTGACATTTTTGTTTAGAAACATTTTGTTTCTAAATGATTTTGTTTATATTTTGGTTCCAAACATGTTGTTCTTCATTTTTAGTATCTATGATGAAGCTGCTGAAAGTCTGCATCAATTAGCTGATAAACTGCCTGCCCCAGGTAATCTGTCTTTAAAAATCAATCTCATTGGAGTTTATATTGTTAGTTACTGATATAAAAACTCATCTGGTAAAAGCATAGTGAATGGAAAAGTTCAGACAATGTTAGTTTGGTAGCTGAATTAACTTAATGTGGCTCTTGAAGGTAGTTTAGGAACTTGAGCATGGTTGGCATTGAAGATAAGCTTGAAGACTAGTTTGCTGCTTGTTTGTTTCTTTGGCAGGCTGTAGTTCAGTAGAGTTTAAAATAGTTATTTATATAATAAATTTATCCATCTGAAATGGCACCAAAATAATCATAGCAATGCAAAACTCAGCACAGGAAAATTCTTATAAAAAAAAAGGAAGATGTTGATTTGACATCTGATTTGACTGCTGCTTACTTGTGGGTGGGAGACAAGAGGGTGAGAAGTACATCAGAACAGTTGGATTGGGATTTTGTAAACTGGAGATACATATCACCTTGCATGTTAGGGTTATATAATGTTGCAGAAGTTGATTTGGGATAACAAAGCAACTCAAGAAGAATGAAAAATAGCAATTTAGAGTTTTAAAAGTAGGAAAATTACTTAGCTTAGATGTATGGGAGACAAATCTCATCTGTCAGTTCTGAGTGAGCAAGGAGAAAGGTACAGAACCGCTGTCACTGAGGATTCACTCAATGAAATACTTTGTGTTCATCTAAGAGGAGCAGCAGGAGATGAGCTAAAATAAGTTTTTTAAATCTTGAGGTTACTTGATCTTTTTGCTGGTTTTAGAGCAGTTAATGGTAACCAATACTACTCTATCTTTAAATGACTGAATCATTTACTGCATCGTGATCCTTTGAGTCATACACAACTGTTTTATAGGCAGAGCAATGGTTGATGTAATCCTGCAGGCTGTTGAATGTGATGGACCCAAGTTAAAGGACTGCTTACCTGCTGTTGGTGCCCTGAAACACCTGAGGGAGTGGCACTCTGCACAGATCACTATTGCAGCAAGTGATGCTAAAGGGTATGACATTTATTTCAGGTCTAAAACAAGGTCACTTCTGTTTTGTGTTAGCATAGGTCAGTGGGTTGAAATAAAAACTGCATGTTGAGTACTTTACATGTATACTTTGAAAATACATGAATTAATTGTCTAATATTGTATGAGGGGAGGAATTACTCATGCTAATTTATTGTAGATGCATGTCCTAACCAGAGAAGCAGGCAAAAGAACCAGTCCTCTGCACTTCTTGTTTTCTGTGGGAGCAAAGAATAAAATATTTTCTCTTCCCTTTCCATGGGCTCAGTGTGCCTACAATGTTTTCATGTTGTGTTATGCTATGGGATAACTTATATATTTATTGTAGTTTTCCAGATTTCTTTAAATGAAACCATTCTACTGCTGGTTTTGCTTTAGATTTTATATTACCTTTGGTATTACATTTCAGGGAGGAAAAGTAGAGAGCTTCATTTGTCCCTTTTGAAAAAGGAGTATAAACTATTACTTCCTGTATGTTTTGCAAGATTCTGATAGTATGAAGAATTACTGAGACTATTATTTCAAGTTGAAATTAAGTCAAGTAATTTACTTACTGTCCTCTAATTGACATATAAAGGCCATGATATCTTGCCCTATAAACCACAGTGATTTGGGGTTTTTATCCCACAAAGTGAATGATTGTTTGGATACTGAGCAACTTGGCAAGGTCTCTGCTTTCCTTCCCCTCCATGCCCAAAAGATTGAAATTTGCTTCATATATGGTTAAGCTTAATCCTAAATTAATAAAACTGTTCAAAAAGGTGAATGTTCAGTCCTTGGATAGAATAAGCAATATACCTTACTATGCAGTGTTTCCTGAGGTATGTGGAAGACAAGAAAGTTACTCAGTGACTTCCACGGATATTTGATCTCAGTGCTCATTGATATCAGCCTGTGGAGCCAGCTTTTGACTGAATACATTTTTCTGTTGCCTTTTATGTGAAGTGAGATTATTTGGGTGTAGAAGATCTCTGATGAAAGTGATTTCACTTATTTTTCCTGTTCTGTTGATGGTGCTGATTTCGATTAGAAGACCGACTGCCAGCAGAACCCACAGATACTGGCTGTTCTCTGGTAGAATTTGGATAACGCTTGTGCTGCAGTCATATCTCCATTTAGAAGGTTAACTACAAACCATCGGACAGACCAGTGATGGCCCCACTGACAGCTGCCAGGCTTTGCTGCAGCTTCTAGCACCCAGCATTACTGTGTTGTGCTTGCAGCTTGCCACTGTCAGTCTTATTTGATGTCAAAATTCTTTGCTGTCACTTTCTTGGAGCATATGAGCAACTTCCTTTACTGAGCCTGAACGAGCAATTCTATAATATTTTTGACTTTGTGGAATATAAAGCTTTTGTAAAGCTTTACTGTCTGTCTTGACATAGACAAGATCGTTCAGTGCTAAGACAAGATTGTTCAGTGCATAGGTAAATTCTGTAAAACTGCACTGCATGTTTATTTGTAGTCCTAAATTCAGTAAGATTAATTCTTCGATATTCTTACAGTAGCTGGCAAAAGATTGCAGACTATCTGTCGGCAGACTTCGTATCTTCAGATGATATCATGAATATTATTGATTTAAATGAACTCTGGAGAGGAAAGATTCAGATCTGGGAAAGAAAGGTAAAATAGGTTTTAATTTATTATTGTGGTGGTTTTTTTTTAAAGCATCTGTGTACCTCATTTAAAGCATTTATTGTGCAGTGCATTTTATGCCTTAAGCCAAATTTGGTTTCAATCATGTAATTCAAAGGTAACGTGCAACATGTCTGGGTGGGTGACAGGATGAAATGATAAATGAGACCGATGCATCAAGATCTGAACTTCAGAAATCCAGATGCACCCCTCTGAAATATTTTTATTAAAACTTACTGTTCAAAATTAGATAATTTTATATCTATCACAAATCATTGTCATGTAAGTGTAAGTCATTGTTGCAAGCATATGTCTAATGTTTCTGCAAACCTGAGAGCTTTGGGACATTGTGTACATTTTCAGTGTTACTGTTTTGGATTTCCCAGTTGGTTATCTAAGTCTTGTATTTTTTCTTAGTTTTACAGTTCTAAGAAAAAATAATACTAATTAATTAAAAATAATAACACATCTAACTGGCTGAAGATAAATAATTTTTATCTCTTTTTCACACATTTGTCATCTTTTTTTTTTTTTTTTTTTTCAGTTCGGATCAGGAGTAGATTTTCCAGAATTTTGTATTAAGAGCACTTCAGCCAAGACATTCAGGACTGCAAAATTAAATTCTTGCTCTGCTGCTAAGAAAGAGTGGCAATCGAGGAACACTGATACTTTGCCAGAAGCAAGTATTGTTCTTGATGTTTCTTTGAATTTTAGAATTTGTTTTACTTTCCAGAGAAAATTAATAATTGGGGAATTCTTAGTCAGATCTGCAAGTTAAGTATAGAAGTAATGATTGGCTAAAGGATATTGAGGAATGCTTCTTTTGTACATCTGTATTGTCAAAACAGGTCCTTAAGACTTCATCTGTTTGTTCTTAAGGATACAATACCAGATTTTTTTTTTTAGTAGAAATTGAGACTTTGTTCAGTTTAATACTCAAAATAGTTAAATTATGAATTCTGTATTTATCTAACCCTTCCCACTTAATTTTAAAGGTTTGGGTATGTTTTTTTTTTTACACTCTTGCTGTTTCATGTTTTCTCCTAGCAGATAATTGATGGGAACTCCAGAATCATATGTGTTGATGGAAACAAAAATGAGAGTTATGAAAATTGGTATCAGTTTGGAGTTTGTTGTTTTCATTGTTAAAACACGGACATTTTGTATTGCATTTGTCTGTTCCTGGTAGATCATATTTTATTTTGGGTAACAATTAGAACTCATTTAATGCACATTGTTGACATTCTACAAAGTCAGATTTATTATCAAAAATTAAATACCTTCCTTTTTTAATATAATTTAGTATGATGTTGTGAAATGTTTTTGCATTCCTTTATTCCTGTTTCAGATGTTATCTGCAAGGCTAATGCCTCCAGCAAAACACTTGAGGAACTTCAGCTGACATAACATCATATGTAGTGTTATATATATATAGGTTTTAATTTGATCTCTTTTCAGGTTTTTCATTACTATGGTCCTGCGCTGGAATTTTTACAGATGGTGGTGCTTTCTGATCTACCTTCCATTTTTATATCAGATCTGGAATTTGAGCTGTATCCTTTTTTTTAAGGATCTAAACTACTACTGATAATTGTCTATAGCAGAAAGAAAAAGATCAGCATCCACCCACGCAAGTAACAGACAGATGAAGATAGGCAAGGGTTCATTCCTTTCTAGCCTGTCAAAATAGTCACAGTGATTTTTTATAACTGGATTTTTTAGTTTTGACATTTAAATAACAATGTGTTGTTGATATTTTGCACATATAATTCATCTGTTGATGTACATGCTGTTTGTGGGAAAACAAGAGAAAAATGTTTATTCTGTACAAGTTTGAAAAAAGCCTCAAGGCCTTCTAATGAAAGAATGAAGCATGCTTCAGAATTTAGGAACAATTGTCTGCAAACCGTATTTTTATTGTACAGTGGCAAATTCTGTGGCAAGATTTAGCAGAGGAGTTCTCTCTGCAGTGTGTGCTGCAGAGATCTCGAGATATATTACTATTGGTTTTTAAAAGTATGTGGTTTTGGTACTAGTCTTGGTGCACCAATAATACCTTAGAATGTATAATTTTGGGTGCTGTGATTTTGAATATATAAATATCCATTTCTGTCAGCCTATAGTACAGATGTCAGTGGAGTATTTTGTCATATAACATTTTCAAGTGTATTCACTTTTCAAGTGTATTTACCAGGAAAGGTGAGTTTTTTATGTTTTGTGGTACTGTAGTATCAAAAACTGGATGCTTGCAGTGCTTCTTTGAGATACGATTTGTAAAATAGAGGTGCATAGTTCTTTGTGAAGATGAGATTCCTTAAACTGTTTTGTTCAGGAGTCTGTCAAGAAAGAATACCGAGGAGACATCTACACTGCTTCTGGACCAGATTTCTTTTCTCTCTGGGAAGGTAAAAACTTTTTATTTCTGTATAGCAGAAAAATGAAGGTATGTATGTTGCCTATAAAAGATACAGGAATAATATTTTAAAATTTAGACTCTAAGCTTCTTCAATATTTAATACTAAAGCAAACATGGATTTCAAGGGTCCATGCTATACATACCCACTGAACAGTTTTCTCTTTATCTCAGCTGAGTTTCAGTCTTGTAAAAGATTTTCTAATTTTTTATCCTATCCTGACAGATAATTTCTGTACTATCATAATTGAGCTATTGATTTTTTTAGCAAAAGGTGGGCATATGTGTAGCTTACAAAATGTATCTAGCTACTGTGAAATGGAAAGTTTTTTTATTTTATATGGGCATGTTCTGATTTTGGATGAAAAGAGTTCATGAAACGTTTACAGTCCTGCTTTCTTCCTCCCTCCTCTGCCTTAGAATGATAGTGACATTATCATATAGCCACAGTATTAATTTGAACATGTTTTTCCTGAACATTCTAGCACCTTTACATACAAGTTAATACGTCCTGTTTAGGAAAGTTTCTTAGTGTTTATAAAATAAATCTATGCCATTCAAAACAAAACCTGCACTTTAAAAATGGTGGTACAGTTATTATGAATAACATATGTTTTTTGTTTACTGTGGAGATGATATCCCATTATCAGGCTGCATGTTTAATTTTCAGTTTGTTATTTAGGTTTTTAGTAACACTTTTTCTCCCCTGCTACTCCATTCTCCATTAACTTAGCCACAAAAGGAAAAGGTCCTTTTTCTAATGCTGTACCAAAAGTATCTTTTAAAATGGTTTTATATTGGTAAACATCCCAGGTAATCTTCATTTTACTTAAGAATACCGAACACTTGGTCATACCCTTTTTACAATTGAAGGGCTCACATTTCTACTACTTTTTTTTTAAGGAAGATGCCCAAACAGCAAAAACACATTCTCAGGTTACTTTTTAGATTCTGTACATATTGAATTGAATATATTTTGAAAATAATAATTTCTCATGGGGATTTTTTTTCAGTCTGCTACTTGAAATATTGCATGTTTGTAGGCTTTTCTAGTACCTGTAATAGCATTGCTTTATTGCTTGAGTGTTCAAATATGTCTGCAGTTTTTCTGTTAGTGCTTATTGGTCTGAGGTCTACATAGAAACATAAACATAGTCCAGTGTCTGGTTGAGGGACAAGGGTAATATGTAGGAAGGAAAAAAAAAAAAATTTTTTTCATAGGCAGGCAGAGTCACTAATGCCAACTATTATCTTTGAATTCTCTTTTCACTCTGGATACTGCTCTACAAAAATGTTTGGATTTTGGAAGTGTCTCCAGGTTATGGAGACACTTGCAATACATAGTAAATAACTTTTTTATGTATTAAATGGAAATTCAGCAGTTAATGAAATCTCAGTTGGACCAAAAAGTAAACACAATTTTTACAGCTTTTATGTCAAATGCAGTTCCATTTTGATTGATGTGAATGACAGATATGTTGAGATGTTTTTCTTCAGTTCAAGTAGATTTGAAATAATGCCAAATCAGTAGCTCAAGAATGAAATGTAAAGCAGGTTTCACTAATTGCATGTCTTATATTTTCTCTCCTTAGGTGGGAGCTTTATTTACATTGCCATGTAATGTAAGCAGTGTAGTGATCCCATCTCCTGCCCAGCTGAGCAGCAAGAAATGGAAGGAATATATGGCTAAGAAACCCAAGGTCATTTCTGGTATGTGTATTTTGTTGTGGTTATATGGCTATGTGTGTGTGTATATGTATATATATATGGTGAGTTTTTTCTGTATGTTTGGGGTTATCTTTTTAACTTCAATGAAATTAAGTCAGTGATTGTAAAATCTTCTTTGACATGAGAAGATTTAGTGAATGGAAGTTCAGCTATGCAAACTCCTGGACGAAAAATGGTAACATCAAGGCAAGCTTTGGGGAAGCACAGCGTCTCCTTTAAACCATTTTTGTGTCCTATCTGTCAGTTAAGGTCCAGTTTCCACACATCTTTCTGAGGTGATTGTAAAATCCATGGCACAGAGGTTTACTTCTGCAGGTGGAATTCCAGTCTGCTTCACTGAGGTGCTTCCCTGCTGCCTTATGCGAGGCAGACGACCTGGTTCAGGAACAGCACGGTGACCCCTTCCAGGTCACTCGGTCCATTTGCACACAACACCAATGTGATGGATGGCAAAAATGGTGTTTATTGGTGAAGAATTTGACACTTTATAACCAGGGTTCACAGTGTCACTCCCATCTGCTTTCATCACAGCTAGGTGCTATTGGCTAATTATGGGGGTCATTACCATAAACTATAGAGGAGGGGGGTGACTATCTTTCTGTTACATCCCGATACCTTCCGAGCGCTGGGCCCTAGCTCCCCACACTTCCCTTTCGTTTAAGCATTTCCAGAGGTTCTTCAGTGCACTTGCATTTAATGTCAATCTCTTCCTGTGAAAATAAAGACTATTAAGAAATACTGAATGCCTCCATACACCTGGGAGCCAGTGTGCTAAACTTGTGATTGAGAACCTGCTCCCTGTAGGGCTTCCCTGATGGCAGCTGCCTCTCATAAGCTGTGCCAGTGCTTAGAAATCTGATTCAGAAAGTGGGAGAAGGGAATCAGTGCAGAGCAAGGCTGGGGCAGATTTCTCAGTCAGCCAGTGAATGTGTCCTGCAAGTGGAGGGGTTGCACAAGCAGTGACTGTGAGGTTTGTAGGCACTTGAAAACATCAGGCTAGAAGGAACTTGATGGTAACCCAGTGCTTGAAGTACTTATCTAAGACACGATGAAGTCTTCTGGATTCTTTCTTCTTAAATAATCTCATTTATACATGGTCTAATACGTAATTAACATAGATTCCAAGGAACAATGACTATTTCTGTTGCCAGCTCAAGACAATTTTTTAAACAAGTATGCAGATGAAGATGGCTCATATTGGTGACTGATACCTTTTCAGGTTTAGAGACAGGAAAAAATTGAGAGGAATTAGGAAGATTTGTATAACAGGACAAGAAGCTTAATTATGGAATGGGTGCTGGCAATGTTGCCTTTTTCCCAACCTGTAGATGAAACTCAAGATAATTTTAGCAAGGAGGTAATAAAAAAGGGGATCTTTATTGAAGGCCTTCAGAGGCAGTTATGGAAAGATGTCCACAAAAGCCTACCCACCCCAGGGGTGAGTACATTTATAGATTTTATGAAATTAGGATAATTGATAAAAAGCACCAATTAAGGAGACAGTTCCCCCCCAGGCCAAGCCCCTTCTCTGGAGCCTCCCCTTCAGCAGTAGTTGTACTTTGTCCATGAGAATGTATCTTGAAGAGTTGTTCTTGGCCTTGGTTCCCAGGAAGAACCAAGATAGCACTGGGGCCTTGTACTTCCCGGGGCTTGGAGCACTGGAATTTGTTTTGTCTTTCTGCTTAGGGAAGGGCCATGGAAAAGTACTGGGGAAATCAGCTGTTGATACAATATGTGACAGAGTTAGAAGCATATGTGTGAAGAATATAGAGAACATAAAAAAAGAAAACAGGCAAAAGCCAAATGGCATCAGCAGTATATAGACTTAAAGTTCTCTGCATGTTTGAAAGTGGCTGAGTACAGAGGGTATAGAGCTGGTCACAGCAGCAGCATTTGTATTTATTGGAGAGATAGTAGTGATTCAGTCAAATGAGCACAAGATCCCCAGTGTCTGCAGGATATTTGTCCTGTGCTCCAGTGGAAGGGTTTTGTACAAGTATTAACTATTGTGCCATCAGTAATACACAACAGGTTCTTATTAAGCCTCTTGAGTAATATTTACTATAGGAGAAGAAGCACGACTTTCTAAATGTATTTTCTTGTTTAGTTGAAAACTGTTGATTTTTTTTAGTAGGTACTACTAATCTGACTGTACTAAGGATTTGTGAATCCTTAATCTCTTCCATCTGTGGGAAAGTATAATTCTTGGTATTGGTAGTTCTTAAACGGTAAGATTAAAATGTGACATAAAAGCTTACCCATCAGGAGTCATCTTTGAGATGTCAAGATAAACTGGAGAAGAAATATATTTCAAATGACATGGGAAACAGGAAAATATGACAACATTTCTGGAATCTTTATTGTTCTTTTTCCTTTCTCTGAATTTGTGTTGAGGTAGTCTTTTCCCTTCTGTGTCCAACTCTACATTTTCAACAAACACAGGAATATATTATTTGTCGCTTACAAAAATTTATGACACTAATCTAAATTATGATACTAATCTAATTTATGATACTAATCTCAATTCCCATAGAGTTAATTCTTGAATCAGTACTTCAAATACCTTATGAGATTAAAATATTTTACTTTTTAAATTTACTACATCAAGAGATATTCATTGTCTTGATTACTATATCTACCAAGGTGCTATAAAAAAGTTTTCTTTGTGAAAAGATAGCAGACCCATCCTTTCACTGTTACTGTCAGGTCCCACATTAATATACTTTGAAAACTGCATACTTTATGCCAGTGTTTAAAAATAGATTGTCTTTATCTTTCATCCAGGCACAAGGGTAAAGCAGGGAGTGAAGCTTTTATTAATGAATAATGCAGTGTCCTTGGGAAGAGTGTGTACAAGATTTCCTTTTCTTCTACAGTTGTATGTTCATCCACTGAACATTTACATTATTTCAATGCACATATATAAAAAGGCCTGTTTTTACCTAGCAGAACAGAAACTTCTCTTAATTGTTTCATAGTAAAAATGTAACTTTGCCAGTTAAAGGTTTGCCCGTTATTTAGCCCAATTAAAGAACTTCTCTTGGCTGCTGGTTAGTAAGATTTCTCACAGAACAGAGGAAAGCAAATGAAAGAATTTTGATGGTGGATTTTAGTTTGTTTTAAAGATGTTTTCCTGAGGGTGTTTCACAGTTATGTCCTGTTATTTGTTAAGTTCCAGAAATTGAACTGAAAGGAGAATCTTGCCGATACTATTTCTTGCTACAAGGCAATGGCTCTGGAGGATGTAAAGCAACCTTGATTCATTCAGCTGGCCAGATCAATGGGATGGCCACTCTTGCTGCAGTAAATGGAAAGCTAAAGGCAAAAGCAGAAGAAACAGAGTCAGGTAAGAGTAATCAATTATTTATTAATGAGAATCTGAATGCAGGCAAATGCTACTAAATTTCTTAAGTTCGTTTTATTCACTCCAGGCACTATTAAAAGGGAGAAAACCGGGAGGAATATTACATCTTTTATGAATCTGTCTTCTAACAATATTTTTCCAAATCCGTAAGAAAATATAATGAGAGCTTATTTATTCACAGAATTTACTGCTACTATATTTTTTAAATTGATTATGCAAAGTTATTGTCAGTCATTTCTCATAATTGAGATTAGTTGAAAATTGTTTATTGTAAAGGGACATACAGATAAAAATAATGCAAAACAAATTTGTGAAGCTTAAGGTTTAGAAAGTGTGTATTGTTGGAGTAAAGACTGACCAGCCCATGCCAAAAATCTAGGTAAATATCTTTTGAAAATCCTGTTTCACAGATGATTTAAAATAAAACCTTCAAGGCCAGTGGACAAGTTGAGTTTTGTTATTACCTTCAGTTCCTTTGCTGATGTCCATGTTACTGCAGTCTTTAGGGTATGAGCTGGCACTCCTATCCTAACTGCTCCACTAGGTAGGAGCAGGTGTGAAGCCATTTATCATGGAGTAGTTGTCATGTTACAGCTACACCTACCAGATAACTCTACTAATTCCTGTATTTGTTTCAATAACACTGGCAAAGAAAAGGAGCACAGTGACCTGCATCTTATCCACTTAATTCCTTATTATTGAAATAAATCTGTATGTGGTATGACTGACTACTCTGCCATTTATCCTAATTAAAATCCCATTAGTACAGCATCAGAAGACTGAAAGTCCTTGACCATATGCTGGGAGAAAACTTTTCTTTCCTGGTATCAAACTTAGGATCTTTTTATCTTCTTTAAGTGTTAGTCATGTTAATTGTGTTGTCATTATACTGGTTTTGTACAGAAATTCAAAAATACTGCTCAGGCATCTCTTCAACTGGAATGAATTTGTGTGGTTTTTTGATGATTACCCGTATTTGAAAGTCTGGTCATTTCCTTTGAATATGAGATTTTTTGTGTTTCCTATATTTATATCTTTTATTAAGTAATGACTCCAAAAAGAGATTTGTAATAGATTTCTCCTAATTTGAACAGACTTTCATATTTCTGACTTTATCAAGTCTCTGCCATGCTATTGTGGAGAGGAGATTGTACAGAGAGAAACAAAACTGTCTCGTCTCCAAGTGTTTGCCTTGAAGGAGTATCTCAGTAAGTAATTTGAAAGCTCTGGTCATTCTCAAACTAGTATTTAAAAAGTCTTTGTTTCAGGTTGGATGGGATGGCTCACCTCAAAAACTGAAGTTGTTTGACAACCCAAGTGTGTTGATCATTTTGTGAAGAAATAGCAGAAGTTTATTTTTAAACTTTGAAGTACATCCATGATTATCTGTCAGATAATGGAAGTTATCTGACAGATAATGAAAGAACTAGTGTTGGTGGTTGCTACAGAGAATACTCTGAATTTTTGAGCATAGCTTTGAAATAATTCTGTGCAATTCTGTGATGATTTCCCCAAAATGATTTACTGCTGCATATGCCTTCTACAAAAATAAGAATTCTTGTTTGGATTTTTCAGCTTTTTAAATTTTTATTCTTTATTTGAAAAGTCTTAAGCAGCAGAGGAACACCATGGATTGTAGATTTGTTAGATTTATCATGATGTATTGTTCATAATGATAACTTAAAAGATCATCCTCCTTAGATTTTTATGACTTTGCAGAGAAGTACATTTGAGTGTCCCCTTTTTTTTCCATCTTAAATCCATTGCATAAAGAGACTCAATTAAAAGAAAAAATGCTTCAGAAAGTTTGGCTGGCTTATTGAAAATGGCATGCTGTGGAGATAATTTAACTGTATTCTCATTACCAGAATAGCAGCTTAAATAAAATAAAATTTCTGTAAGTAGCCGTGTCTCCCACCCCGCACCCCCTGCTGACTCACAGTTATTTTCAGATTCCTGTCTGCCTCAGCCCTGAGGCTGGGCCTGCTTGGCCAGTTTTAGAGCTTGTGTTTTAGTTTCTTTTGAGTGGGTCACCCATTTCCATTAAGGGATTCAGTTGGGATTCACTGATTCACACTGGGACCTAAATCATAGAGAATTACCTGACCTTTGATATTCTGACCGAAGAGTCCAGAACAGGCTTTCAGTTATAGTGGAGCCACACCTGCTACAGCAGTGGAAACAGGTGGGTGGGAGGCTCTGCAGGCTGGAGACTTTTGCTTTTAATCTCAGCAAGTCCAGGTGTTTGTCTCTGGGGGATTCAAACCTGGATGTACTCAGAAATGCATATACCCAGAAGTTAAAGGACTGTAAAAACATGAATCATGTGTGACTTCAGCTGTTCTAACTGCTATTTTTTCAACTTTTCTTTGGAATAAACCACCCATGTCTTACTGGTACAATAGTAAATGTCAAGTTAACTTATTGTCTTACTGTGTTTGGGTGGGGATTTTCTTGTTTAATTGTTTTTTAGCAGGCTCCTGTTGTTGTTACTTGCAGATGCAGTACCTTTTATTTTTTCTTTTATAGACAGAAAGGAATTGACCAAGAAGCCTGCAGTTATTTCTACCAATGAGTTTAAAAGCTTATTAAAACTTACAAGAGAATGTTTTTTGGACCTGTACAGCACTAGTCTTCCTAAACCTGTTCTACAGAAAGTCTGCAATAAAACCAGATCATGCACTGTGACTTGTGGTAAGTATTTTTATTTACAAAATACGCTGTTTATTTTCTTTGGATGTTTTTCAATATTTTTTGGTCATCAATATTTTGCGAAAAAGAATAAAGTATTTTTACCAAAAGAGGAAAACATGGAAGGAAAAGTAAAGTAGCTTTCTAGGCTTATTTTGCAAACTGAAATTAAACTTGCAATGCCTGTTTCCTTTTTCTTTCTTGACAAAAATTTTTCCAGAAAACATTTCTGATTGCATAACGAGGTAGATTTTTATTTACATACTTTCAGAGATATGACTTGAGGAATATCTAATATAATGGACTGTATATCTATTTCTTTAAGGAAAAAGATTCTTTATTTAGAGTTATCCAATATGTACTTTTTGCAGAGCCTGATTTAATGGAGCCAAATCCATTGGAGTGGCCAGAAAGACACGTTCTTCAGAATTTAGAAAACTTTGAAAAAAACAAGCAAAAAATGAGGTAATAATAAAATACTGGAGATTTTTTTTGGAGTAGCCATTGAATTTTGCTATAGAGGAACTTTGTGTTGATAACCACTGTGTAAACCATTTTCACATATATTGATAATCTTTCAAAGAAAATAATTGCTTAAGTCTAAAACTATTTTTCTGTCAATTTCTAAAGGTGTAATTTCTTGGTATTTAAATAAGTGTTGTTTTGATTTTTATTGACTAAATGCAGCTGGAAGCTAGCTGAAAGTAGAATAGTTCTAAAACTAAATTACCAAAATGGCACTTCTAGAAAATAGTAGCCATGGTGGGAAAACATACAAAAGCTTTTCTTTCTCCCAATACACCCTAAGTAATAGAGATAATTTTGTTGTTTTTGTCAACATGTACAGTGTGTTCTAATCTGCTTGTATTTCATAGTCAGTACTTAATATCATGTATCAAGTAATTTTGAAGTCAAAGAGCCTATTGGTTTTATATTTGGAATTTATATTTAGTTATGTTTTGCCTTCAGTGCTGTTCAAATGAAACCCGTAGATCTTTGTGTCACTTAAGGCAGCCTGTAGATTTCAGTTCAGCTCTCTCTTTATATAACACTTGTCAAGGAATGTTTTGGTTGGATATTAGAAAAAGATTCTTTACCCAGGGGGTGGTTGGGCATTGAACAGGCTCCGCATGAAAGTGTCACAGCACCAGCCTGACAGAGCTCAAAAAGAGTTTGGACAGTGTTCTCAGGCACATGGTGTGGCTCTTGGGGATGGTCCTGTGCAGGGCCAGGAGTTGGACTTGATGATCCTTGTGGTCCCTTCCAACTCAGCTTGTTTTGTGATTCTGTGACTTAATGGTCTTTGGTGGTAACATTCATGCTGACAGACCTGTAGAGCCAAGTGTCCAACTGTCCTTTTCTGAGTCACTTCCGTCCCATTTCCCTCTTTCAAGTACAGTAGTTTGCCATGGCTTAGACTGGAGTTCTGCATATGATAAATTCTCACATTAGCATTCTCATGGTGGTATTCTTATTCTTATTATTACTATTGGCTTTTGTTTCTCAAACAGGCAAAGTTCTTCCTTTTAATTAGCTGTCAAAAAGCTTCCTGAAGGACCTTTCTGTTCACTGACACATAGTCAGTGTTTATTTTATTGCTCATAATCTGAACTGATTATCTTTCTTATCCTGCATCAGGATATAATGTTTTTCCTAACAGTAGAAAAGGGGAACTTTGATATACTTGATTGAAGACACTAAGAAAGAATGGAGGGTTGTATGCAGTAGTGACTTCATGGTTCCTTTCCTGTCTATTGTATATATTTTTTTAATGGGAATCAATTTTTGGTCCTAAAATAGTAAAAAGGTTTGAATAATCTTCTTCCCATGTTGTATTTCATCACCAAACTCTAAATTCTTGAAGAAATTACTTTCTTCAGTCAAATGTTAGAGAATTTACACCAATTATCATGTTCTTTATCATGAACATTTGTGTGAATGTTCTTAAAGAGCAACTTTGTTCATTTTACTTTGGTGCTAGTTTAATTTCTCCAGAGCAGAAATGATTTAATATCTTTTAAAATACCATGAGTTTATTAAAAAAAAAAAAAAAAAAAAATCTTAGACTGATCTTTCCTTGCTTCCTTTTTTCCAGAGTTCCTCTGTTTGCACATTCGTCCGAGCAGTTGCTGGGACATAGAGACAGCCAGCGGGAGTCCCTGACCCTGCTGGACGCTAAAGAGCTGCTGAAGTATTTCACCCCAGAAGGGCTGCCCGTGGGGGATCTCCAGCCACTCCAAGTTCCCAAGCGGTATGATCAGCTTGTTAAAGCCACTGAGGACCACACTCAGAGCTGATGTAGGGACATGTAAATAAGGGTGGAATGGGCGTCACAGAATGGCATAACTAGATTTGAGTTTTTAACTTGCAACATCCTTACATCACATGCCTGCCAGTGAAATCAACTGTTTTGGTCTCCCATCAGTATTGCTATTTAGTTCTTTCAGAATCCAAAATGGCTGGAGATGATGATCTTGGTCCTAGGCATTTAAACAACAAAAGAATCTCTTGAAGCACAAGTGTTACTGGTAGAGCTCTGCTAAGCTGCTGCTGCCTATGTGTCTATTTCCAAGAGAGTATTTCTAGTAAAGCAGAAGCTACTGTGGCAGAGTAATTTAACTTTTTTGATGTGATTTCTTTCAGTGGAGAGGAGTCTAGGTGAGAAGACAAAATAGGAAAAGGAAATTGCTGAGCCTGTTTAACTGTGTGTTTTTCCTGTCATGCTTTTTATGTGGTAAAGTGCTTCTTGAAGGAAACTTACGTACTCTGGTGGCTTTGCAAGTATTCATTCTTAGTGTGTCTGCTGGTAATTATTAGTATATTAACTTCTGCTTTTTCAGCAGGAAGATAGATACATGGAGTTACTGGAATAATTTTCAGGATCTGAATATCTGTTAGATTTAAGGCTAGACTCTACAGGAGTCATAGTGTTTGTAGAAGCAGAGCCTCTGCTATTTGTGCAGTGTGTCACAGACTGCTAGGTAAGCAAGACAGTCTTTGCAGTCACTGCAATTATATTTGTTGACCTTTTTAATACTGAATACTAGAAACTATGATGCAATTATTTGATATAGCCCTTGATCCTTTTTCAGACTTCATTATATGTCATAACAGTGCTTGTGAGAGGGAAAAGGTTCTGTAGTATTTTGAATTTTCTGTAGGATTTTTGAGACTTCTGTAAAATAGTTACTGAAATTTTGAAACAAAATATGTTCTGAGCAGAGAATTCAAGCAAATTAGAAAACATGCTGTAAAGATTTAGAATCTCCTACTGGGTTATTAATGAGTGCAAAAGATTTATAATTTTGAGTAAAATATTTTCCTTCTAACTAGTTGTGTGGGAAAGAAGTGAATAATTTTTCACTACAGAGATCTATTTTTTAGTCTTGATTTTTTTCAAAGCCTCCAGAGAAGCACTGTAGCAGAGAGTACCTTGAGTGTCTTGAATGATTTGCATTGATGAGTGAGGTCTGAATTTGAATCAAGTCCAGCAGAACCCTGTACACTGAGCTGCTCACTCCCCTGTCAGATGCTCTGACTAAATTCTCTGATTAAATGAGGAACTTTGCACAGTAGGTGACCAAGAGCAGTGAATACAGACCCAAGGATCTTCCTGACCAACAAAAGGATTGAAGAGATTTGAGAGAGATTGGTGAATTAAGGGCATGTTCACTTGTTTTCTGTGTTTGAGCTGAGATAGAAGTTTGATATATTACAGTTTTGGCTGACAGTCTCTCCAAATTACCATCTTGCTAGATTCAGTATCACATCTTTCCTGGATATTTTTCTCAGATTATTCCAGTGGAAATGGTGCAGAGGCAGTCTATATGAGTAAAATTTGAAGCAATGTGTAAGTTTCAGACTCTATTACATCTTGCCTTTGTCTCTTCCCTTCTTTAGAGATAAGTGTCATGGTGTGTTGAGATCTGGCAGTAAGATTGTTCTATCTGCCTTGCTATGGCTTATTCTGTTGAAATACCTTCAAACAAATACACTCATATGATTTAGCTGCAGAGAGTTACTAGCTGGAATTGAAATATCCCAGGAAACAAGCCCTTAGTTCTGAGATCTGGAAGAGATGAGTGTTGGGTGAGGCAACAACTTGAAGCCAAAGCGAAGGAATTCACTACTTACAGTGTGTGTGAAAAATGGGAGGTCACTTGCCAGTTCCTCTCAGTTCATGCTACTACTCAGGTGTCCCATTGTGACATTGTGATATTTTTCTAGTTTTAGTGGTAAATTATTTGGAGCAGTGACCTTAACTGTCTGAGAAATGTCTAAGAGCTTTTGTAACAATAATAGCTCAATAGGAATTAGTTGAATTTAAATTCTCACTTCAATACAGATTTAATTTTCCATTGATGCCTTATCCTAGAGGCTTAGCTGCAAGACATGCTGTTTTGTTCTTCCTGTGTCAAGGCATTTGTTTCTGATTTTTGGAAGTATAGTTTATCCTGACAGTAACTGGTTAAAATAGATCTTTATTTTTCTCCTTTCAGTGAAAATACATTTCTTTTGACACCAGAGCTTACTCCTAGGAAACTCAGAGCTTTGCCTTTTGAAAAAGCAGCTGGATGCTATTATCATGGACTCGAGTAAGTTTCCTGGCTTCTTTTCCCAGATTTATTTTTTATTTTCCAGGCTAGGTATAATTAGAAAAGTTTCAAGCAACATGTTAAGGGTATGTTAATTATGGTTTAAATGTCACTGGTTTAAATCTCAACATTCCTGCCTTGATGCCTGATGTTTGTAGAAACATTGAAGGTCTTCTTTTCTCAGTTGTACTGCTGTATCTATTCTGAGTGTCTCTGAAAATTTTTTCAGAACTAAAACTGGCAAGGGAATTAGGGTTCTTTGTACATATCAAGTTCCTCAGAAACACATGCTTTAAGTACATACATGGTTTCTGCTTTGGTATTTAATTGTAGACTCTTCCAGACTAATAGTCAAAAGGTTTACTGAGAGCTGCTGTGATGCTGCTACCTGTATGTTCAGGGAACCTGAAAACACCAGCAGGCAAGTGTTAGTGGTAACAATGTTCAAAAGGATCCATATAGTTAGGACTGTTAGTTAATCCCAGCCAGCCAGAAATAGTTATTTGTCAAAGCAAATAAATGGGCAAACTGTCACATAATGTGACTGTATAAAAATAGTTTAGAAAAATACAAATATTGACATTGAGGGAAAAGGAAAAAGGCTATAGAAATGCTGGAGCAGATAATTAATAATTCTCCCATATAGGCAGTCTTAGTGCAGTATATATTAAGAAATGCAGTGGATACCAAACACAGTTAGTTCAGTTTCTGTGCAAATTTCTGCTGCTTCCTAAAATCACATTTTCAAATGATCAGATTATCAGAATGTGGCTAACAATGCTGCTGGTATTTTTTTCCTATCAATTTTACAGTTTGGTTAAGCCTGTGTTTAATATCTGGTAATTTTAGCCAGGCTCTCAAGGGCAGTGAAGCATTCTTACCTCTTTTGTTACCTCCTTTTCTAAATGGTAACTGATGAGTGTTAGCCTTTTTAAATTTGTAATAAGTGATACATGAGAGGCAACTGGGTAGAAAAGAGAAATACATATGGTAGGTGTGAGAAGAAACAACTTGTTTGTTGCTATGTGGTATCTTGCTTCCCTGCATGACCTCAGCAAAGAGTGTGCCTGAGATTTAAAATTAGGCACAGCACAGCTTGTGCTGCCTCTTCTAGCAAAATATGACCACAGGGAGGCCTGGGTATTGTGGAGAGGAAGAAGATCCTGGCATGTTAATACTGCAGGGACAATGTGCTTAGCAGTATGGGAGGGAAGTAGTGAGAGGTATTTTAACAAGAGTATTGTGGTTTTGGGGCAGATGTGTTTGTTACTATGCAGTTTTCATCTGTCCAGCTGCTGTATTTATATTTGGAAGTAAAGTCTTGTCAAAAATCAAGGAGTAGTAGCAGTTATCATAGAATGGATTGTGTTGGAAGGGACCTTAAAGATCATCTAGTTGCAGCCTCCATGACATGGGTAGGAACACCAATATCTCACATCTTTTTTCCCTGAGATGCTCTTAATTAATTTTTCACTTAGCCTGTATTTGTGCTGGCATTGCCCTTACTTAGGGGCAGGACCTTGTACTTGGCCTTGTTGAACCTCATAAGGTTTGCACAGGGCCACCTCTCAAGCCTCTTGATGGGACCCCTTCCCTGGTGTTGACTGTACCACAGAGCTTGGTGTCAATGGCCAACAGCTTTGCTTTCCTGAAGTCCAGGGGTGAGCTTGTGTGCTCTCCTTGCTGCCCTGAGGGTCTCAAACTGCACTGGTTAATGGTCACTGGAGCCAAGGCTACCACATTCCCCACCACCCCCTCCTTGTTGGTGGGCACAAGGTCCAGCATAGCTCCTCACCTCACTCAGGGAAGGAGGTCACCAGTGCATTCCAGGAACTGCCTCGATTGCCTCTGCCCTGCGTATTGGCCCTCCAGCAGATTATTGGGATGGCTGAAGACATGAGGCTGTTCCTGTTTATGATCAGATCAAATTTTTGGTGTAATGAACATTGTGCCAGATACTTGAATACTGTTTTGCAAAGAGCCATTAAAGAAGTGAGTAAAATGACAATTTGCCTTCTAAAGTTAAATAGACTTTTTGTATCTTCATAGGGTATGTTACTACTTGGGACTGAGAATATAAATAAGAAAAATTAAATACCTTAAAATTTTTAAGTCAAGACAACTTACTCTCTTATCAGATAATGAATTCATCTCTAGTGGAAGGTCTTTCTCAGCTGTAGAAATGGATTCATCAGCCAGTTATTAGAAAAACTAATTTCTCCCTAAATACAAAAATACTCTGAAGAAGGTGGAAACATCAGAACTAGCAATTTAACATGGCTCCATTTAAGAGCTAAAAGTAAAGAATCTGTGTTGCATTCCTAAGAGTAGGAAACACTGCTGAGCAGTTTGAAGGGTGGGCTGAGCAATAGCTTACACTGCACAAAACATTTTGTAACAAAGAGGCTGAAATAATACAGGATTTACTGTTATCTTTCCTTGCATTATAGTAAAATACTGGGTGATGAAATACTGTTCTCTTGCAAGGAATACTGAAAATCATCTACACCAGAGAAAAGTTATTTAAGATGCATTTTGTGTTATCTTGTGTGTTTTACTGAGTTAGCACTGTTCATTCGTTATAGTTCAGCCCCACTGTAGTTAAAACTGTTTTTTCTGTTGATTTGGTTGAGTAAGCCACTTATTCATTGTAGTCAATAGGAAGCTTGTGCTTGCTCAGTGATACTTTTTTTGTATTTTTAGTACTTAAAAAATGTGAATCCCTCATAGAGCAGTGTTTATCTCAGAGCTAAAAGTTGCATTTCAAAGAGTTTGTTCAAGGAAAAATTTCTGCTAAGGTCCATGGAAATCTTGTAAGAACAGTGTAAAGAGTTACAAATAATATATAATTCAGCTTCTTTGTTTGGGTTGGACTTAAGTATAGCAAAATCTACCGGGCAAGTATTAATTTACTGGGCTGTTAAAGGTTGTCTTAAAGAACAGTACACCAGTTCAAACAAAAATAAAAGTTTTGGCGTTCACATGACTCTTGGAAGTTTTCCTGATTATAATAAGGCAGAGACTTTCTCTCACAGGTTTCTCACCCAATTCCAATTTAGATATTGTCTAGATAACAGAAGAGCCTTGGAGAGAGATGTGGGATATGCTGAACTTCAAACTCGTCTTATTCGCTACGAAACTCAGACAACTTGCACGAAGGAGTGCTGCCCTGTGCCACTTGTCTTGAGTCCTCTGCCATCTCCTGCAGTCTTGTCAGAGCCTGGAAGTGTCCCTGATGGAGAGTCTTTACAAAGTGAATTCAAAACAGAGACATCAAGGCTAAAATGCAGATCAAAAGACCTGGATTACTTTTATCCCAAGAAAAGGTAATGCACTGAATGAAATGAACCTTAAGCGTGAAATGTTTCAGTAGTCTCTTGTGAACCACATCTTTTCTTTCATCTCAAAATATTTTAGTGAAGCTATCTAGACAAATGTTCTAATTGTTTAATCCTCTTCTGTAGGTTCATTTTTTTTTCTCAAGTGTGATCTCTCATCAATGGCATTAGATTAATCGAAACCATGCAGCACAGGCACACTTTATTTAGTAGATTTGGGGTTCTATCTTGCAGTCTCAAATGCCTTTGAAAAGATGACAGCCTCATCTAGGACTGAAATAGTCCGTGCTCCTGCACTACAAATAAATAACTAAAGGTTTAGAAAGCCAAGGATTGTACAAACAGAATAACTGAATTTCTAATCCAAACGACTGCTGGCATAAGATGACCTACCAAAATTCAATCTTATTGTCAGCCTTGTTTATTAAAGTCTTTTCTGGAAGTTTACTTTTTAAGATTTCCATTTGAACCTTGTTCTCATTCTGAAGATGCAAACTCTGTCACTGAAAAATAACTGCTAGGTAACACTATTTCCACATTCACTTTTTTTACTGTAATACTTCACTTATTCCTTATTTCCAATTTGATACCCTTTGCATTCTAATCACAATAAGCCTTTAATAGAGGTCTTGGTTTAGAAATATGTATATCTTTTTCAGCTTACTGAATAGTTAGAAAAGAAGATGTGATTATACTTAACATTTTGTAAATTGGAGTTTGGAATTACTAGTGCTCTTACAGTTGAAGGATCAAGGATAACTATGTTCCCATAGAATTACAATGCCCAACTTCCTGTAGTTAAAGTGAGTTGTGACATTCCTATAGGGCCAAAAGAAATTAGTTTCAAGAAGTTTTGTCTCATCCTAAGACTGGAGGCCAATTCTCCTTCCAAGAGTTTTATTTTCGTAGTTACCTGATTTCTTGAATTTGTTGCTGGACCTTTTTAATTGGAGGTGCAATGGGTCTACGTATCAGAGGCCAATCCAGTCAGCAGTGTTCTTTTAATACAAAAAATTTTACAGAATAGAATCCTGTCTTCTGTCCTTTTCAGATGTTGTTTGCAGGAATGCTCAGTACTTACAGCTCTAAAGCAGCAGCCTGTGTAGCAGAAACAGTGGCACTAAAAGAGTCAGTACAAAACCTGAAGGTTATTTTTATTGTTTTTTTTTTTTAATTATTCTTTCTAGGCTAACCAAATCTGAGAGTACAGACTCCCTCCTGTCTCAGGCAAGTGGGAGCAGCAGGAGTCACTGTGCAGTTGGTGTGACGAGGAAATGCTCAGAAAGATCCGTTTCTGTGGCTGCAGTGCCATCGAAACTGCCCAGCCAAGCCCACAGAGCAACCACCAAGGCTGGCTCAGCTGCAGAGCCCGAGGCCTCAAAGCCAGAGAAGGAATCAAGATCCCAGAAGCACACGAGGGTAAAAATCTACCTTGTTCTTTTAGTGAAGAAGCAGCTGTTTTGCTTTTTCCCATGGGACTTGATTTTTAAAAATTTTTAAACTTAAGGTGTACTATCTTCTTCTGAATTTCATTCTGTTCACTTGTGTAAGTGAATCCTGAAGGCACCAAGGAGAGTGCTGCAAAAGCAGTGAAAAGGTGTGTAAAGGAAATTTTATCATGCCCAAGAAATTAAGGCTGAGAGAGATAACAGTGAAGAATAAAAAAGGTGGAAGTGAATATCAATTAATAGGAGTTAGGAAATATAGATGATTAATATAAAACCTAAAGGCATCAAAGATAAATATAGATATAGATACTAGAAGGGTCAAAGGCATTGTGGAGGAACAAACTGTTTTGAGAATAAAGAGATTCCAGTTGTTCTGTAAATCCATTAATTGAGATAGCAGTTAAATAATTTGGTGGAATAGTGTTTAATTAACAGCTGTGTGTATTAGGAATGCCTGTTCTTAAATACAGTACACAAAACTGTTTCTGGCTTGCTGATACTAATTTTAATTTAATCCCAGGAAAACACTGCAAGAATGTTAATGTACTGTCAAAGGCAAGTTGGAATGGTCCAATGAAGCATAAATTGGTGTGACTCATTCAGACCTGCAGCAGAGTTTAAACATCTGTGATGTAAAGAATGTCAGAGGAAATCTTCTAATGAGACTTTAGTGTCAGATTTTTAAATTTTTTTTAATATGTATGCATCAAACAAGGGAGTATCAATAAAGCAAAAAGTGATCTTTATATATATTATTTTGGAGAAGAAAAACCCAAAATAATATTGATTTTTTTTTTTTTAATCTTCCAAGTTCCATGTGAATATTCACTGATCCTTGACATGTAAGCATTTTCTTATTTTTTAAAAAATAAAGAGAATGGAAATAGATTGTTAAATAACTCTGCTCAAATTCAGGCAGTGAGCAGATCGCATTTGGCAATAGATTTAAGACAGACAAGTTCACAAATATCAGGTTTTCTATTTTGGGCTTTTTTGCTTCCCTTGGCAATTTTTCATGTCAATAGTTGATGAGCTTCTGTGTGTGTTTCTTCTGTTTCCAAGATGCTGAAGGAGGTGGTTGCTAAGACTCTTCAAAAACATGGGATTGCAGAAGATCATAAGTGCTTTGCATCATGCAGCCAACGTCTATTTGAGATATCAAAATTCTACTTAAAGGTAACTGGAAGACACACTCTTAGAGTTTTTTATTCTTAGTTAAGTGAAGCCACTCTTGAATAAAACTTTAGAGAGCATATGGGATATTCAGAGTTGATCAAGCTAATATTTCCCAGTGGTGTGTTAGTAATGTGTAGATTGTGTGGAGAAACCTTTGGATTTGTTGTCAACTGCAGAAGATAGTTTTACAATATATTTTGGTGGGGTTTTGCTTGTTTTAAAACCTTCTAAAGCATTAGCCTTTCATGCATAGTGAAATAATATGCTAGAGCATGGGCCTGTTAGGTCAGGTCACTCTTAGAGCTGTGACAGCTAAGGAAGCAATAGAGAATCTCCCAGCTGTAGCTGTGACAGCTCCACTTCTCCCTTTTTCTGAGGTTGTTGGTTCAATAAGTAGCTTACAGAACTGACTCCGAAATTGCAATTCCCTGACATGATGTGCTCTATTATCTAACACATACTGGCTCAGCAGCACCCCACAGAATTGCATCAGTCTCATGTTGAGGGGAAGATGAGAATTCTTTCCACAACACTCAGGAGACTTTGAGTCAATGCTGAAGCCCATGGTACTTGGTCTGAGCACAAAATCAAGTTAATTACTTGAGTGATTAAAAGCTGTTGCTCATAAGCTGAGCTGCTGTTTAACCTACTGCTGTGGGTGAACCAGCTCAGTTTAGTCAACTTCAGTAATGGTGCTTTAAGCTAAATGAAAGTTGAACAGGACTGGATGCTTACACAATCAGAACACCTTGTTGATAACCACCAGCTTCTTAAATAATTGGAACACAGTTGTGCAGTCATTCTATAAGTGCTCCCAAAATCTCCCTGAAATATGTCCTGAAGGAAGATCTCCTAATCCAAAATCAGAAAGGGATGCATGTAGGGATGTAGAGCAAATCAGGGTTTGTGGTTCCATTCCAAGTAGAAAAGGAAAAGGAAGAATATGGCAGTGATCCTGTCCTTTCTGGAGAGAGGTGTCAGGATTTTGTTCTCCTGAACTGTCTTGCAGCTCCAAGTCTGTGGGAGTCTTTTGAATCCTTTTGTGTGCTGCATAATTCAAAAGCAAGGTAACATAGGTATCATTCTCCTCTGGAGACAAGTAGTAAATTAATTTTCTTTCTCTTCAGGCAAAGTTTTGTTCTTTCTTTGTTTAAAAGAGTAGATTAGGTTAAACTCATTAAATGGACTGCAAAACAGAAAAGCCATTCTAGATTTTTCCCTTTTCTGCACCCATTTTCTTTTCTGATGTCTGTTTCTCTGTTCCTTGCCAGAACTCTGTATTACAGGGTAAGATCACAGCTGATTTCCATGTTTATATACAAACAGACCAAGACTGTAAGAACTTTGAATATCATTGAAGAAAAAAAAAGTTCTGGAAATTCTGCAAAACATGCAGAAGGTTAGGAAGACTCAGTCATAATTGAGTACTAGGTTTGGACTGCTGTAAGGAAACCTGCTGCCCATTGGACTAAATTTAAATTATTTTCCTTTTTTTTTTAATTAAAAAAGCAATGTAAGATAATTCTGTTGTTCTGAACAACAGGGCTCTTATAACCCAAATTAGAGTGACCATATGAGTTTGCTGACTAATATGACTTTTTGTTTCATATTTAGGACCTTAAAACTTCTAGAGGACTTCTAGATGAAATGAAGAAAACAGCAAATAGCAATGCCAAACAGGTAAGGTCATGTGTTTGTTTGTTCCTGTACATAGCCAAGGCTAAATGTTGCTGTGGCACCTTGGTTTAGTCCACAGCTTTAAGGGATGAGGAGGTGCATACCCTTGGCTGTGGGTCCTGTTTCACTCTCATCTCACACAAACTCTCTGGAGAGAATGGGGTGAAGTAGTTCAGGGGTTAAAAATACCTTTTCCTAAAGACAAAGCATTCTGTTATATTAAATACAATTCTAGGGTAATACTCTTTCCTCTTAGTTTATTAATAACACTTGCTCCTCTTGAATAGTTTGCTTTTAAATCCTGTTTAGTAAATACCACAGATATAGTGACAAATGACTAAAGGAAGAATTGATGAAGTCTGTGAGATGTTCTTAATTTGCATTCAAAACCAGGAGTTACGTAAATTGTTTGCATCCTCATTAATTTGCCCAGGTGATTGAATGGGTTTTGGAGAAGACTGGCAAGTAGAGGCACTGTGGATTCTATTCACACCTTTCCAGGAGCTGTGGAGACAGAGCACTTCTGACTGGAGAAGCTTTAGACTGCCCAATGCACACACAGATCTGCACACTGGGAGGACTTTGGTCAGTGGAATTATATAGACTCATTCTTCAAGCACAGGAGGATGGTTGGAAGCTTTTTATACTGAAAGTTTTATTTTTTTTTTTTAATTCAAATGAAAAGAGATTGCATTTTATATGTGTATTTATTATGTTTGTTAAAAGGAACATAGCTTGACTTGGTTTATAATGCTTTGTATCTTTTTAAACCAGTGTATTTGGTTTTTATATGAATAAAAAACCCCACATATTTAATTTTGATACCTACTACTTTGTTTTACCTTTCTGTGTGAAGACCTCTATTCTACTTACTACAGCTTGCTCTTGTATAAACAGCTGTTTACAGCATCAGCCATTAACATTTTATACACTAATTTAAGGAACAGTTCCTATTCTGCAGGTGAAAACAATACATAATACATATACATAATAATACATAATCAGAATACATAATACATAATCAGAATTTGAATAATAATTATCTCTATGTTGTAGTATAAGGAGGAAAAAAAGCATGAAACTTGATGCAGGCTTGAAACTTGATGCAGGGTCCTATTAAAGAAAGTTTCTTTGCTTTACAAGCTGAATTTTGGTATAATTTCCTGCATGCTCTTTGTAACACTCCTTAGAAAAATATCTAAGAAGTCTGATTTCTTTTCCTGGAAGAGGAGAAAATCAAAGCAGTAGTGGTAATGAGGATGGTAAGAGCTGGAAAAGAGCTGGTGTGCTATGCTGAAATGTAAAGGGAAAAAAGAGTTTCTAGCTGTGTTGCAAACACAGTAAAATACTAAATTTGGCCTCGGTTTGTTTAAGTCTCTGGCATGTACCTGGCTGGGACTGATGTAATTATTTAAGTTAGTATTTTGTTGAGATGAGAAGTTCCTACTGAGCTTTCTCTATTAAGGGTTTCCTATTTATCATATAAGCTAACAGTATTAAAACTGACAGATGCAGGGCTATTGTTTGCTATATTATCCTGGTAGGAAAATAGATTAATCAATACAAATAGAAATGAAATACAATGTAGTGAAAAAGTAATCGAACTAAACCATGTGGAGGTTGGACTTAATACTGTAAAATCTATGCTTTCTCTAAAAAGAATTCCTGATTTTGTGACATTACTGTTTGCTTAATTCTATTTGGTTAAAGCTGAGCCCTAAGGAGGTTTTACATGTCTAACAGAATCTTGAGTTAAACTGTTCTGTTCCTTTGTTCCCAAGTTTATCATTGTTCTGAACTCTACAAGACCTTTAATGAGTGGGTGTGTACTGGGTTTAACTGAGCTGCAGTAGGAGAGCTCTGAAGTTGTTCTGCTGTGACACTGGGCTCTAGTGAGCACTGTGTGCATCTAAGCCCAGGACAAACATAACTACTTGTAAGATGGATTCTATTTGTCTGCAGAATGCCACACATCCACAGCGTCCCAGTTTTAGTGATTTGGTAAAATAGAAATGCAATGAAGAGAGATATTTAAATAATCATTTAATAAGTCAAAATTGCTCCAACGTAATGATTACTGTCTATGGCTCAGATTTCTTTGCATTCAATATAGAAAACGAGAGAAGTAATCAAGACGTAAACCTTTCTTAATATCTTATAGTGAATCAAGAAAGTCTCTGCTTCCAGAGAGAAAAGTTGTAAGCTGTAGCCTTATCTCTTCAGCCTGAATGCTGATACTTTTGTTTGAATACTAAAGCAAACCACTGAAAGTTGTATTTTCTACTTAATTTGAGGACGTTTATATATTTGTAATTAGAAAAACTTTGTAGTTAATAATTATACATAAGCTGATAAGTAAAAGTACAGAAGCTCTACATTTCATAAATCCTTGAGGCTAGCTGCCATAAGCAAAGAAAATACCTTCAGGAAAGTAATTAATACTTTGAACTGTTTTTCTTGTACTTCAAGTAGAACTTAATGCTTATTGGTTTAATTAATTTTGTAGACTCAAAGGCTGGCCTGAAATAATCAGCAGGAAAGCAGTTAGGGAAACATAAGCATTTTGATGTATTGGCTTTTTGCACAATTCCCAGCGCAAAAGTAATACACTGCTACCCATGTCTCATTTGCTCTTTGTGTTGGTGGCTTTTTAGGGCAAGTGGTGGCTGGTTTATTATTGTGGCTTAATAACACTGTGCCCCTTATGAGCTGTGATAACTGTCCCTGTCCATGCTCTTAACCTACAAAAAAGCAGGCACAATAATTTGACTTGGTCCACTGTAACAGCACTAAACTAAATTATTTTATATCTGTCATAGTTCCAAAACCCCACACTGAGAGTTCCTGCAGCTCAGCCTATGTGCTGTAACTTAAGTGTTGCAGAATGTAACATCACCCATTGCCTCTGAAATTCAAATTATTTTCTTGTTTGTGGCTGCTGAATCCCAAATCCAGTCTGCCTTATGCATCTTTTGGGTGCTTGCTTTCATGTTTTTTGCAAGTCAGGATATAAGTCATATATCACCATATATCAAATGTCACCAGAACACATTTCTGGTTTACCTATAATCCAGCCATCCTGTCTAGTAAGTGTGTAATATAGCATAATATAATAATATTATGTATTATATTAGAAGCACATCATCCATCCATGTTATGTGCTTATATTCCCCACAGGACTGGGGTAAGACAGTACTGATATGGTTGCAATTACTTGGTGATATGATTACTTGTTATATTACAGCAGTTATGTGATGAATATCACTGAGCTACCACAGAACTTAGCTTGGGGGTACTAATGCTTGTCCAAATTCACAAACTTCTTTGTCTCGATTCATAGTTCCCTCTTGGAATTTGTTTTCTAAATTTGTTTCCTAATGCCTCATTATTTACACAAGCATGGAAATTCTGATGAAGGAAAAAAAATGAAAAGCAAATCCCATGTGGGAAAAGCAGGTGATTATGTTCAACAGGAGGTTATCATCTCTGTTAAATATTTAGAATGTTCTTCTCCTCATTCTTTTAAATTAAATTTTTGCCCTGGTTAGTCTGAGGGTTCATTTACAGTAAGCAGACTGAGTTTCTCAAAATTTTCCAAGCATATTATTAGTATCTGCTCTTGAAAATTGAAGCCACCACTGAATTCAAAAGGGTCCACAATATACAGTGTTATTACATATAAATACTTAATATTTACTGTATTAATGGTCTGTCTATATAGTAAATAAGACTCAGTAAATAGCTAGTTATCAATCTGCCAGCTTGACTTCTATGAAAAATAACATAAATTTAGAAATCAGTGGCAGTGTAATGATCTGGAGCATGTAATTTCTTTAGGCTCTGATTCTGCTTCCACTGAAACCAAAGAAGCTCCAGTTAACTTCTAAGCATGGGTAAGAGGACACTGAGAATGCTTTCAGGTGGAAATCAGATCGATCTCCCCTTCAAATCAGCTGAGCTTCCCAATGCAAAGGGCTGAATGGAGTGTGCTGCCCTATGCTGTGGGAGGAAGAAATTCTAACATTCTGCAGAATGAAAGCACTCGTTTTGTCATTTGCAAAAGATCAATTCTGATGGTGTTTGTGGGGGTGATTTGCTTGGTAGCATGTCAAGAATCTTGCTCTGATTTCCAAAGTACCTTAAGAGAGATGCTTGGTTTCATATGAAGGGCAGGACTATTAAAAAAACCAGTATGATTCCCTGAATACAATCAGATCAGCTTTATTTATTTTTTTTTAACAAACACTTTAGATCACATTTTTCCAATAACATTTTTGCTCCAATATATGTCTCAATCTTTCTCATGGTGAAGCTGCTATACAAATTCTCTGGTAAGATCATTCCATTTATAGTCATTCTTTTGTGAAAAGAGTGGAACTCTGGAATATCCTGTTTTAGGCTTTCCATGAGGCTGTTCTGTCATAACTTGGGTCAGACTGAAAGAAAAGACTTAAATTCCCACAGTTAGATTTTCTTTTTGGGCCACTAAGTTAAGCATTAAATCAAAGGAGAAAAAAAACCAAAAACTTTTTTTCCCATAAACATTTGTAAGAGAAAAAAGGCACATGTTGGCCTCAGTCCTTGAATGCAGAAGCTTTTGCTTTTTCTTAATTTTTTTTCCTAAGTCTTGTGTTACCACCTAGTCCAGTATAAGCGACAGAAGAAAGCATTGCAACTTCAGCAGAGATGTCTGAATGACCTGTCCTGAAACATCCCAGTGTGATTTCAGGTTTTTGGTTTTTTTAATTTTAAGTTTTTAAGTCATTCCACCACTGCAATTAACAGTTCTCTCTTGTAACAGAAGCACTGAAGTTTAAATGTATTTCTCCCAGCCCAAAACCAAAGGACCGCCTTCCAGATAGTTTGTGTGGATACAAAGTAAGCTCACCCCACAAAAATCCAATAAATGACTTTATTAAATATATTCTTTTCCTCTAAAATATAAATATTCACTATACTCTTATAAATGTGGAGTGGGGTTCATATTTCATTTGTCTATCTCATCCAAATATGAATCAGTCCAAAATCTGAAAATGAAGAAATAACATCTGTAATTATCATTATTTTTTTATAAATATATATAATATGAATTTTCTTTGCAAACTGCTTAGTTATTCACTTAGACTTCATATAGTACTGAGCACCTTAGATTACATTTGTCATTTAATTGTTGGCACTAATATAGGAATTCGTAATATTTACAATGCACATACATGTTAGGTGTAGCATTCCAGTGATTTGTAAGTGTTAAAAGGAATAAGGAAATAGTGCAGTATAGTTTACATATGTATTTAGCCTACCCACCCCAGAATGCAAGTTTTCACTTCAACCTCCGGAACCTTTATAGGAGCCTGTCTCCAAATTTTTAATACTTTGGAACAGCCATAAAAATGTTCTGAACTGGTTTTTAAAGATTTCACACAACAGTTTCCTTGATAAGGTGACATGAGCTCCTCCTCAGAGTCCTGTCCCCCTGCGTACCGACTGCTCTCAGCTTCTCACATCTCTCCTAGAAGCTTCCAAGCTCAAGGAGTCCCAAGTAACTGCCACAGGAAGTTGTGTGAATGGCAGTGGTCAGAAAAATGTCCATCTGGAAATTACTGGTAAGTTACACAACATGTTACCTCCTACCCTGTTAATTTACATGAGGAATTAATTTTTAAGTGCAAGTACCATGGCAATGAAATGAAAGTGCAGAGCTGGGTGGCTCCCTTCCTGGTGTGCCTTTGACTGGTGAGAGGTGCTGGGAATGGGGCTGCTCTTCCAGTGGGACACTGAGCTGTTCTTCAGTGATTGTTTTCTGTATTTATGAATTCAGCCTATCATCCTAATATTTTAATTGGTTTTGATGATTAAGATACCTGTGGAAATCACCATATTCTTATGCTGTGAATAGACAGCATATGACTTATGCTTAACTCTCAACCTTAGCTTAAAAACAACATGGAACCAAAATATGTTTTAATTTCCCCTTTGCCAGCTAAGTGGTACAAAGTTGAAATCTATGTGCTTTCTCAGGAATAAAAGAAATGTTGTAATATGAAAACTGAACATCCACTGAGTATATTGTGAACGACACTGAATATATTACTGCCTGTACATTACTGTATATTACTTCCTGTCCTTCAAAGTGTGAATTTAGGGCATAACTCTAAAAGTAGACCCCTGTGTGAAGCTGTTCTTTTTACAAAGGAAGAACAACATAAGTGGCATCCCTGTTTTGCTTCTTCCTTTTCCCAGCAGATCACATGATGCCAGTTTATTACTTCCAGGTGCAAGCTGTGTGTATCATCTCTGGGGCTGAAGGTCAGTGTTCCTGCCCGCTTTTTGTGGCTCAAGTAGCTGTGAATAAGGCTGAAACTCAGTGAATCAAGTTTTGAGCCACAGCAGTAAGCTGTGGTGCAACACAGTCACCAGTAAGCAGTGGGCATGGAGATGAACATCTTCTATTTCCCCAGCGAGAAATTTGGTCTTGCCAAGTCATTCCCACAGGAGCAGTTCCATCTCAAGGGGTGCAGCTCATTTTCCTGCCCTGGCATATGTTTCTAGCTGTTGTGGAGCTGCTTCAATAATTTTTTGCAAAAATTCATAAAATCAAGTCTTCCTCCTTCCCTATGTTAGTTCTTCTATGAAGACCACACAACCAGCCTTGTCTGAGAAAAGGGGGGTGGCTCAGTAGGGGCAGGAGGACAGAATGTTGGTATGGCTTTCTACTGGAAACCTGCCACACAGCTATGCTGGCAGAAGCATAATCATGCCTCAGAATGAATTCAGGTAGCTTCTACCTGAGCTGGGGCTTCCAAATAGCTAAAGCTCATTAAGCTATTCTGGGAAGTCACTATTAAAATGCATCCTGTGTTCATTAACAAAGGACTGTGGCTACTGCCTGTGCCCCCTGACAGCCTCTCACTACCATCCCTGTGGCTGGTCCTGCTTTGGCTCCATCACTAGGAGTGTGGGTGACATGGTTACTGCTTCATGTGAAACTGCCCCAGGCAGAGGCCCTCCAGCTGTTACCTGACCACAGCTGGATTGCTTCAGAGTCCAACTCAAAGGTGTGTATTTGCAGGCTCTGCTGGGTATTCATGCAACAGGTTTTGGCAGTGCTCCAAAAGAAAAATCTTCTGTCAGAGGTGCATGGATTATAACTGAAAGGACCTTTCAGGTGATGGGACAATCTTTAGAGGATTTCTCCCCAACCAACCTCAGCTTGCATCACAACCAACAAGTGCTCTTGCCTGCATAGCCCTTTACTTTATATAGACAAGTACATTGAAATAGGCACGATTTATGATTCTGAAACTTTTACATATAGGGTACTACACGCTTTTACGGTCTCATATGGGATTTTAAAATCCCATTATTTACAATGAAATCCACCATCTTCCTTGTCATGCCATCTCTTTAGCTGGTCAAAATGAAACCTGGGCCTTGGAGGACTGCAGAAATGATCAATGCCCAGTTCTGAGTCCCAGGCTGGTGTCTGCTGCCAGCTGGGACAGGTTGCTGCTCTTGACTGTACTTCAGATTAGTGTGGTTACCCTGTCTCTCTTTGAAGAAACAGATGGATCCCACTTATGCCACCAAGCCCAGTCTTGTGATCTTTGCTGACAGGAAGGAATGAATGATGAAAACAATTGGTTTTGGACAGGAATGAAGGTCCAGTTGCTGAAAGAAAAAAAAAAATCAAGCTGAGAATTATAGCTCAAACAAGAAATCATTTACTGAGTACTCAAACTGCTGTCTTGTATTTTGAACAGGCTTCTATTAATAACAACCCTTCTCTACAACATACTGTTTTCCCATTGCATTCAGCTGCAAATACTTAGGTTACTGAAAGTAGTAAGCATCTTGGAAGCAGGTGAGATCCTGATGCCTTTGGCCTTGTATCCACCTGGGTAAGCAGCAGAAAACTGAGTCAGATGCTGCAAGCACTTTCCAAGAGACTCAGCCCCATCTTTTTTGGCCATTTCTGCCTGGGATGGGGGTGGCACTGCTCTGTCTGACCCCCAGTGCCTTTGCTGCTGGTGCAGGTGAAGTACCTTCAGCTGGTGCTGCACAGCTGCTTCTCTGTTCTCACAGCCAGCAGTGAGACTGAACTCAGACTTTGTTTTCCATAGTCATGGTTCCGGTGATCCCATCTCACACTTGCTAAGTGTGACAGGCTTGTCAGCGTGTAGAGGCCCAAAGACAGAGTCACATCAAAATAAACCACATTTGTGTTTTGTGGTGGTGCATTCTGCCCTGCTTCCTCCTTTTTCCAGGCTGCACTGCACTCTGAGAAACGCTCATTAGGCCTTGGCCTTGAAAAGCAGCATCTGGGCCCATCCCTTTTTGAGTTTATCAGAAGCATCTGTCTGCTCCCAGGAACTACTGCTGTCTAAGGAGCTCCTGTTTTCCTAATGAACAACCTTGTAAACTATTTTCCTTGCCTGAACAGCACAACATTCCTGTTCTCACCCTTTGGAAGAAAGTGGTGACCCAAATTGTGGCCAGGATGAAACATTGTTATGACTGAAGCCGATTCTCTTATGACCCTACAAACAGCTGTTCAAAATGAGATCCTTTGAGCTCTCCTGAACTGCAGCAACTCTGTCTGAGCAGAGCCTCTCGGAGCCAGTGAACTCTCAGGTTTGCTGTGCTTGGATGATCACCAAACAATGAGTCCTGGGCTGGTACCCTCACTGCTTTGGTCCCGACCCTTTGCCTGTCGGGAGCTGCAAAAGTATCCAAAGTGAGTGTTTCCCTGAGCTCTGAGGGGAATTTTTCACAGGTACCTTGCTTGCATTCACTCTTTCTGTCTGTGTGCATGCACCTGCTTTAGCAAATCTGGGAGAAATGATGATTTCTTAGATGTTTAAGAACCTTAGATTTCTCAGTAAGTTAAGTCATAAGCTGTAAGCTAAATTAAATGCTGCTGAGTGGTATTCTTCTACTGGCTAACTTCAACTTTGAAGTCATAAATTGGGTTAAATGCTGTTATTCCTCTGCTAAATTGTTATGTGTAAGTTAAGTGTCATTCCTTTGTTAAAATGTTACATTTAAGGTATAAGTACTGTAAAGCGTGAGTGCTGTTAAGTTTTTAGACTGTGTTCCTTTTTATCCTTGCCTTTGCTATCCTTTTGATATGCAGACCTTAACACACACACACGCACCCCATAGATAGTTCTCAGTTCATTTCTGTTTTGATTGCCTGGATTTTGATTGCCTGGCTTTATTGTTGCTTTGTTTCCTTGGTGTGCCTTAATTGTCCTGTAGGCAGTAGAGGGAATCTTACCAACAAACTCTGTCATGCTGCTGCTAAATATTAAATCTGGTTTTTGCTGATGCCCTTGCTGGTGATTTTGTAAGTGATCTCACTCATTTGTGACACCTTTCCAGCAGTCACGAATCAAGTTTATTGACAGCTAGTAAGAAATTCCCTTCAAAAGCCTGACAATGAG
Source organism: Poecile atricapillus (assembly GCF_030490865.1). Classification (NCBI taxonomy): domain Eukaryota; kingdom Metazoa; phylum Chordata; class Aves; order Passeriformes; family Paridae; genus Poecile; species Poecile atricapillus. Next base: position 140,958,459 of record NC_081250.1, read on the forward strand.
CAGTTTGCAGAGTATATGTCAACAAAGATGATGTTTAGAATTCAGCACCCACCATGTTTAGGAACAGCTGAAAAAATCTGTGAGGAAAGACCATGTTTACATTCATAATTAATGGAGTTAAACTGCTCATTGGAATGTGTGCCTTATCTTTAGGCATTGTGACAGCTTAGAGGCCTACACAGACAGCTTTCACAACATCTGTAGCTTTTTTTTTCAGCAACGACATATTCAGAAACACCTAAAACATAGCTTGTTGTCAAAACATGAAGTCCCTATGTGTACAGTGGAATTAATTAGGTCTCATTTTTCTTTCATCCTCAATTATTTAAAAAAGTGAAATGGATATATACACAAATTTTAACATCTGGCTATTTAGAGGCACAGTTTGTTCTTAAATATGACGAATCTTTCATCTCTCTTTGTATGGTTTTACAATTTTAACTGTCTTTTTAGTTTATCGCCTTCTAAAGCCTGATCATCATGCTGTGCTAGAAAGAAAAGTGTCTAAATATTGGTACTGGAACCTGGCACTGGCCAACTGTTAGAATGGAATAAAGTATTTCAGTTGGAAGGGGCCTACAGGGCTCATCTAGTCCAACTTCAATTAGTGCTTCTCCATGCCAATCAAGGAGATGGTAACATGCATCCCTTTACTAAATGCAGTACTTACAATTTCTCCATCTTTTTCTCCAAAGTCTAAATAAAGCATCCTTATCCCATCATCTGAGGACATTTTCAGTTTTTCGTAGGGATATTGTGCAATTATCTTGGAGAAGGCACCATCTTGTGGTTCGGTTGTGAGGGAGAATCCATGTTCATAATGGATGGTCAAGCGGCACTCCTGGCTTTTGTATGTGCAAGCTGGAGAAGAAATCAAAATTTAGTCTCTCACATTCTTAAAAGCAGTTTTTCATGTTGCATCATACATCTACATTCTGACAAAAAACAGTGTACTGAAGTTTAAGAAGGCTCAGACCAGTGTTTCCTCCTTCCAAACCTTGACAAAGTCACAACTACTCTTCTTGCATCTGACAGACACAGCCAGAATCAATAAACATGGCACACAATACATGAGAAAATTAGGACCTGTAAAGGATTTCCCTAAAGACACACTCCTGAGTCCTCCTTAGTGTCGTGGTAATTGAAAAAGGGCCCAGGTAATTGTATATAATAGCTCCTGCAGCAGAAAATCTGCATCTTCCACTCAGCTCTGGAAGAGGCCATGATCCAAATTAAAGAATTAAAAGTTTTGGAGTTCACATCCCAAATTTACTATTCCACCACTTTCTTGGAACAATTCTACCAAGAAGGATCCTTGGCAGTGAGATAAAAGCACACTGATAACAGAAGGGGCTGATGCCCTTCTTTTGGAAAGAATGGCATCTCTGTCACGGTACTGAGGAGATGGACCTGTTCTCCAGCTGCTTCCCCCTGAGTTCTCTGTCTGGTTTGCACATCAACCATCCTGAGCTCCCTGTGGGGGCTGGGGCTGCCAGCTGACACACAGCCACGTGGCTCTACCTGAGCTTTGAGAAACATGAACTGCCCTTCAGCACGGCTGCATTTGTGCTTTAGCTCCTGCTCTCACATTTTTGGGAAATGAGTGGAGATAAAATTCAACATTAACAGCCCTGCCAATTGTAGGACTAGCAGGGGAAGTACTCCAAAGCCTGGGGGCACTCAAGAGAAAGGCCCAGCCTCAAAGCCCAGAGCCACACCAGGCTTGCAGCTACCTGGCCAAACAGGGCTACACTCCAGAGCATCTGCAGCCAAGTACTTTTATTCCAATTGATTTTGCATGTACAGAAGCACTGAGAAGTGACGCCCTGATGTTCAGGGAAGGGAATTAATCCCCATCAAAATGTGGTTATTAGACTGATTTGTGGGTTTTTTACTCTAGGGTATAGAGCTGGGTGAATAAATGACCAATTCATATTTGTGAATTTGCCGGTCCTCTTCTGCCTCTTCCCTCTGCAGGAGAAGCTCCTGCTAGGCTAGCAGGAGTCTCCTGAATCTCAGAAAAATGCTCTTTTCTGTGGGTTTCTGGCCAAACCTCTGACAATCACTTGTCTGTGACATGAAGACCTACATGGCTGACTACAGACTCGTTTCTGAAACAACATGCTGAAAACAAACCCAAAAGTCAGCATGACAATGAGTGTGTCACTGAACACAGGTACAATAGCAGCTGGGACTGGCTCAGAACCCGACAGTATTTTAAACAAGTAGAATCCTAAACATGCATATTTATAAAACAAATAACCTCTAGCAGAAGGAACTTGAACTGCTACGAGTGTCTCAGGGAGGGTGTGGAGGTGTGGGAATGGTGGGGCTGCAGGTGTTACTCACATGTGGTGATTTCTGTGATGAGCTCTGCAGAATTGTGGCAGCCCTGCACTACACTCCTTGTCCACAATGAGAGGTCTCGACTGGTCTCAGTCCTGAACAGATGAGTTTCAATCCCTTGTCTTGTACCAGTACGGGTTGCAAAAGACAAATCCACCCCTGACTTCGGTGAGCCTTTTCCTGGCCCAGAATGAACCAACCTGCAATTGGATTTGGAAACACATCAGGAAATTCCAACAACAGTGCACTGCACCAAAATCCCCACCTGAGCACAGCTCTGCTCTGGTTGGCAGCATGAGAACTCACATCTCCTCTATTTTCTCTCAGAAGAGTGATGGTCCAAGGCAGTGAGCACAGAAGCATCTGGACACACAGGTGATGACATGGATGTCCCAAAATTACTTAATGAATTGAACAAAACATCATTTTGGATGAGGAACTGAGAGAAATCCCTGACTGGTCTGTGGTGATGGAATCTGGTCCACAGATACAAGTGCTGGCTCAGATGAGGCACCTGAATCCAACTTCCACTGTGAAGCAGCATTTGCTCTAAAGTTTAAACATCTGCTGTCAAATTCAATGATAAATAGTGTTGAATAAAGTATGAAGCTCTGTAAAATATGTAGATGCCAAAGTACTGTCTTGTACATACTTTTCCCATAAGGAACCTGTAAAATGCAAAATGTTGCAGCTACTTGTAATCTGAAATTCTCTCATATTTGTCTGCAATTAACATTTTTTTGCCCAGCATCAACAGCTAATCTCCTGTGGCCAGGGAAGGTTTATTCATGTGGGCAAACAAAAATTGCAGGGAATATTTTTGAGTGAGAAAATCAATACCTCATAAAAATTAATTCTTCCTTAAATCTGCCCTTTTATGTTATATTTTTTTTCCCCTCTAAAAGTATGGACAGTCAACACAGAATTCACTCAAGAACACAACACTGATTCATCGGAAAAGAATAATCATGAGGAGCTCATCACTCTGAGATTCAGAGACCAACCCTGAGAGACAATCAAAAAATGAAATTTGTCTGAAAAGCTTATTTTTGTCTTGTGCCTTCTGTTTTTCTTTCTACAGGGAAACAATATACTTCATAGTAGTCTATAAAGTATGTGGCATGGTAGTGGAACACTTGTGCTACAGGATGAAAACATTAGATTAAACTAATCTACTGAATACTAATTTCTCCTCAAATTATTGTTTTTTATCAGCAAGAATAGTTGCCTGTTAGCTGACACTGTTTGGGTATGCCACCAAACAGGAATGTTTTAGTAGAAAGGAAAAAAGCAGAAAGGAAAGAAAAAGCACACTTTAGCTTTTTAATTATTGAAACACCAGCCACAGGGCATCTGAAATTTTCTCCAATTCCCTGACAGTCTGTGCTGACATTTGGGATGCACATTGTGGCAAAGAGATGCACCCCTCTTTCATATCCCACTAGAAGGTTTGCAAGATTTGCTCATGCTCAAGTTCATGGGAACTTTCTTTTGCTTTTGGGCATCCCCTTTGATTTTATGGTCCCAAGAGCTTCTGGGAAGGGAGACACAGAATATCCTGGTCAGAGATATTCTGCCCTGTATCTGGGCAGGACAAGAAGGGCTTTTTTTCCTCTCTAGAAAGGCTGAGTTAATGCCCCACTCAGCTTTAATATTCAGACCCTCCTATCTGTACTATAGGAGATTTTGTAGTCAGGGACTGAGTGGCAAACAAACAGCCCAAACATTTTAATGCCCTTTCATTTGGTGTGAGAAGGTGCAAACTCTGAGGGGAAGCTACATCTTGATAACTAAGGCAGGAATTAGGGAACTGAAATCTCCAGTGACATCTGCTGCTGTCTGTCCCTGGCTGGTCACCCAGGCACAGCCACTGCTCTCATGCTGCCTTCGGCTACAGGGCTGTGGAAAAGCAGCCTGGAAAATCACATTGAGTTTGTCATTAGAAATAGAACTAATCCACCTTTTTCCTGGGTCATCTCCTTTATGCAGCGCTCATCAGCCGTACTAAAAATAATTTTCTATTACTTATGTTCCTGAGTACATAACAAACAGATGGTTCCAATGTTTGATTTCCTTCCAAAACACACAGCACCACCACCCACTCCCCCACACCTTCATGCTGTATCCATAGCACTGTATTGTAGGTTTTTCAGCATATGGATAGAATGAAGATGTACTTTACAAATTATGTGAACATATCCAACATGAACAATGATTCTTGCCTGCCTTTTCTCATTATCTCCTCATTATTAAAAATCCAGTTTCACTATTTAAAGATGCTGTTCTTTCAAGCAACTCCAGATCATGCTTTGGAAAGTCATGCACTTAAACATGAACTAGACAAACATGCAGAAGGACATTTGATAGCATTTATGTACCAGCTGTCAGTACTGCTGTACTTGGGTACAGATCAAAGGATTCCCATGCTTTAATAAAGTTGTATTTACGTGGGCCATTTCATCTAAATAGAAGGTGTTTTATCCTAAAGACACAGAGATACTTCAAAAGGCAAAAATCAGCCTCAGACAGCTCACAGAAGGCTTCCCCTCGCTCCTGCCTCCCATCACCCTGACTGCAGGGGAGGGGCTGTGTGCTGCACCCTAGAGCCCAAGAAGCACCCCAGGCCCGGATGTGGCGATATTCAGCCAAGCCCTTGAGGGTTCCTGTGCTCCGTGGATGTTTCTGGGGGAATGTGTGGCAGCGGAGCCGCGGCCGGAGCCCCGAGCGCTGCTCCCGGCCCAGGCACAGCCGCCAGAGGGCAGGAGGAGGCCGGGCTCGCACGGAACGCGACGGCTGCAAAACGCAACCCTCGGCATCCTCCGGGAGCCTCGGAGACACTTCTCATCCTCTCTCAATTCTCCCTTGTCCCTCCATATCTCGGGGACCTTTTTAACCTTATTCTTTGCAAACGTGTGACAGCAAGAAATGGTCTAACATGAAGTGCTGGTGCAGGATGATGACATGCACTGGGACTTGTGGCTCATCCTAATGCCATGGGGAAGAGTTTCAGCAATTCACGGCCAGATCTAATGGTCTCTTCAGAAAGGACAGTGAAACCAGCACTGACATTCAAAGGAAGCCTTCAGCTGCTCACTTGAGATTTAGCTCAGAAGAGACCACGTCCAAGTGCATCAACACTTGTGCAGCTCTGCTGGTTAGAACACCACCACCATCTGACCTTTCCTGTGGCACCCTGACTTACCCTGCCCTGGAATGGCTCCTTGGAAACGTATCTCTGAATTCATCTGCACCCACAGCCCCCCTGTCTGCCTTGGGGAGACAAGCAGAGAACTCACATAGCACCTCAGACACCTCCCTGGGGCTCTCAGGGTACCCAGTGCTCTCTGCCTCTCCCCTGCCCACTTGCCTGGATGACTGATCAGTGCCCAAACTCCTTCCCCGTGTTTTCCACGTTGTTAGCTATCAAACTGCTTTAATACTTTCTGGTTTCAGACCTCAGCTGTTCACAGAAGCTTCTTACCTGATCTTTAATCAGAGCCCAACATAGGCTGCTTTTTTTTTTCTCCTTTCATATCTAGCTATGATAGATAATGGAATTTGATTGCAAACATATAAGATGTAATTACTTAAGCCCCATTCCCATGCTAGAGGGAGGCACTGTTATTCAGGCATAAGGAAACACTGAAACAGAGATTATGACAAAAAGGTCCTTGGAGTCAGGGCTGTGTGCCAGCTGCCCTGCCTTAAATCTGATCTCAGTTTTATTTGAGCTATTATTTATATTCCAAGCAAAGCTGGAAAATACTTTTAGGTCTTAATGACATCCATAGGTTGTAGGCAAACTTACCAACAAACAAGAAGGGCATGTTGAAATTTTGCTGTTAAAGGACTGTGAGAAGATTGTAATCCTTCTACAACTTTCCAATTTTCTCTGCTCATTATGTCTTGGGTAGATTAAGCATGACTCTGTACAGTATCTGGCACTGAAGTTTTCCAGTTTCAGCAGCTTTCCAAATATGCATTAGCTAAGCAAAAATGTTTTCCCAAGGACTCATAAAAATCTGAAAGATGGGAGCAGCTAAGATTACAACATGTGCTCTGCAAACTTTCCAGGTGAAAAGTTCTAAATTGCTCTGATCAATGCACAGAGGGGATTAAAAAACTCGTCACGAGGAGCGGAATCACTGACCGAGAATGAACACAGCAGTCAATACCAACAGAAAACCTGCTGTATTTTTTTGCTATAACTCTACTCAGTGTGGCAGATCATACAAGAAGGACCCTGCAGGGTTTTAATTAAAATCATCCAAAACAGGAAGTTTTAGGGATTTAGATTTAGGGAATCTGTCTATTTATGGAATTTGCTGTATATGTGTATATGTGTATTTATCATAGACTCCCATTCTGAACACCAAATTCTGTATAGTTGCTGTCTTTTTATCTGGGTGTTCCATTCAGTGATAGCAGTAAGAAATTGCAAAAATAGGGCTGGAATGCTTGTCAGGAAGTCACCCAGGACCTCCTCCTTCACACAGCAGGGCTAACTGTGATGTGTGTCACCCATTCTTCCATGTCCCCACACCTTTCCCAGAGAATCTAAACCAGTACCTCACCAATTCCCTGCCACAAGTGCAGTCAGCTCTGTCCTGTTGTGTTCAGGAGGGGTCTAGAAAAGATACACACTCCTTGTGTCTTATCTTCATATCTGAAAACTATTGACATGTTTTACATGGACTTCTCTAAGTTCAGCTACTAAGGTTTCTAAAGTATTCCCCTCCTGACAGTGTTTCTATATTATATATTTGCATTGCTTTCTTCTAGACCTTCCACAGTTAACTGGCATCTTTTTGGAAGTGCAATGCCTCTCATGAACATGGAGTATCACCTGAGGCTTTACTCATTCTCTGTAGATATATGATTACTACATCTGCTCAAAATGCAACATTTCTGCTATAACCCAAGATGATTGTTTTCATTTTCCCCTCTTAAAAACACAGCACCTTAGATTCAAGCAATGTTAGCACAGTGCTCAGGTGCTTCCTGGTAGAGCAACTACTTTGTTGCTCCCATTCCACCCCAAAATAGCAGAGGTGATTATTTCCCAGCACTGAACTTTGCACCTGTCCTTTCTGAACTGCACCCTGGCTTTCTTACAGACCATCCTGGCTTGCTTTCTTCCCAGTATCTAAAGACCCTTCAGCAGCCTGACACACGTGCTGTGCAACCTCTCATTCCCCTCCAGCATGAAGACCAATGTTTTTCCACTCAGGAAGGTATCCCATCAGACAAGGAGATGACCATCCCCACCCAAGGCGAGTCTGTCTGCTATCCAGTGTGACCTCTTGAGAAAAAATAATTAAGTAACAGGCCCCAAGATGTGGCCTTAGATTGTTTGATGATTAAACTGGTCTCACTGATGATGGGTGCTGACAGTACTCAGCAAGGAGTTGTCTTTACACATGACAAGATGTGGCCAGGAAGGGGCAGGCTGCACTACAAGTACCCAGTCACTTTAAGGAGGGTTTGAGCTCATGTAAAAATGAACCCCCCCCAAAAAGGGGAGGAAATGCATCACCTTCTGCTCGGGTGCTATTGCTTCTCAAATTCTAAGGCGTAGTGACACAGCTGGACACAGGCTGCAACACTTCACCCAGCTTTCACTGGGACTTGTCACCTAGAAATGTCAACATCCAGCACCACACCATGCAGCAGGCTGCACGCTGCAAAGCTGGTGCCTCCCACCCTGTGCTAGGGTAACAAAGGGGGAGTCAGATGGTGGCTTCCCAGGAAGTCTGAGAGCCCCATCACACGTAGTTAGACTGGGACAACCAGTCATCAGTGTAAATCAGTGAGGTCAATTTTTATTTTTTTAATATAATGACTTAGTAGCAAAGCGTCAGTTCATTTGGGGAGAGACAGAGAACAAAAGTTAACTAATGAGAGTGCAGTAAGAGACCCACTGCTTCTGGCTGGGGCAACCAGCCCTTCTGAATGAGAACTCATTGAAAATGGTATAATAGAGGCCTGTAGCAAGGCTGTAACAAGGAACAACAGCTCTTTCTCAAGCCCTTTGACCATACTGGCAGAGAAACATGATTAAGATTCACACCAAGAAGCACAGACAGTTTCCACTGCATAAAGGCAACCATGGGAAAGCTCTCTCTAAATTAGTGCTAATGGATATCTTCAAAATAATGCAAATGCTTACTTCCAACCTAGATTCAAGAATGTGTCTTCCAAGCTTACCATTTTAAGCTAAAAAAATCCAGGAATTAATTTGCTAGAGCAGAAACAGAAGCTCTCTTGGAAGTGTTTCCAACACATGTGGAACCCTCCAAAAGGCCCAAACTGGTGGTGCAGAACTGCCACACCGGAACATTCAACTCAGGGCAACAAGTTCACTTTGTTTTAGCCTGGAGGAGCTGGAAGTCAGTGTTTCTGCCAAGCTCACAGGTCTGCACATTGAGACAGGCATCTCAGGAGATTGAGCTCTTGGCTTTTTCAGCACTCCTGCCTCTGTATCCAGGCCAAGTGGCCACAGCCAAAATCCCAGTGAGCTTCTGGTCATCAGCCTCAGCCACAGCTTGAAATGGTGGAGGAAAGAAGAGTTAAGCTCAGTATATCAGCCCACTGGAGAAGAACCTGCTTCTCCAACCACAACATTTCAAGAGTGACTCAAGCTGTGCACCAGCTCTACTCATTCCTGGCTGACTCAGCTGTTCCCACTGCTCCTGAGCTGTCATGAAAGAAAAGCAAAGGTACCTGGTGGCGAGCAGGGGGTAGGTATGCACAGGGCTGAACCAGGCTTCCTTCATCCGTGGCATGCTCTCATATATTAACAGGTCTTTCTCTGTCAAAACTACTAACACTGGCTTCCAGTGCTTTTCATTGTCTCCTGGCACCTGGAAAAGAGGAAAGTCTCAGTGAAACAAGAGACAAACTACCACCATGCAAAGCCAGATGAGACGAACATGTCGAGTTCTGGGTGAGAAAATTAACACAAGAGAGTTTTACTTCTCTGGCTTTTTGACATCTCCCACCTGAATTTACAATCAGATACAGCACAAATGGAATAATGTGCGAAGTCATCTGCTGCTACCTTTAGCACTGCCATTTCCAGCCTTCCTTTAGTACAGGCTACTCCATAAATGCAGTACTGGAAGAACACTGAGGTGGAGCTGGCTGCTAGTTAGCTGTGGTATGCATGAAAGGACCTTAAATGTATATTTATAATGTGCACCATTCATGAGTAGCTGGCACATTAACCTGAGTCCTGCACACTGCTGCTGCTGTTTCTGTTTAAAAAAGCTGCAACATCATCACTATTAAAGAAGAGTTATAGATAGCAAAAAGTAGTGGTTTGGGAGTAGATGCTTTTTTCCTCAGCAGTTTACTTTTTTTTTTTTTTTTGCTTCTCCTTCCTTCATACCATTCTTCCCATTTTAGAAATGCCTTTATAAAGAGATCCACCCTAAATGTGGGGTTGATATCAAGCATTGACTCTGGGATGGATCTGCCTTCACATTTCAAACCTTTCTGTCAAAGATGTCTAAAGACTAGAGCATCAGAGCCCTTTACAGGCTGCAGAATCCAGATGTGGAATATTTTGCAGGTTAGATGTGTGATGTCCACATGGCAACACAATTATTGCAATGGGGACTATGTATGGATCCTGGATTTCACTTCTTCTACTCTGGCAGCATAGAAGTGTCTTAAAATAGTTAGGAATATGAAAGGACCTTTGTTTCAATTGAGACTGAAGCTCTTTAACTGACAAATCGTTTTTCTTTTAGGGCACATAAATAAAAAGAAACACTGGTCCACAGTAACACTCACAGCCATGCTTTCAAACACAAACATCTTGGCTGGATACTAAAAGGAATGAAAGAAATTCTGAAATTCACCAGAGAATCTGCTTGTCTTCATGATTCCTCTACTAAAACCTCTCCTGGGACAGAGAAGCAGCTGTCTGTGCTGCTCTGTGGTGATGCCAGCCTACTTGCCACAGGCATGTATCACTGGGCACATTGTTAGATGGAGAAACATATAAAAGGGATCAAAGTTTGGGAATGGCACACCCAGGTATGATAATTCAGAACTACATTTGAAACACTTGTATTTTATACAAAGACAGGCTCCCACAAATTTCTAAACTTTTAAAGGCTTTCAAGATGTAACACACCTTTACCTCAGAACATCAATGTCCAAAAGCATATCTTAAACTAAGATTTTTGGCTTATGTAATTTTTAAGATGTATTTCTCCCTCTGAACTAAGCTTTTCCAATAATCATATTCCTGTTTACAGCATTACTTGCTCATTGGTTGTTCAAGTCTCTTGAAGTCAAAAACAGTTTGGCCTTTCAATTTCTACAGCAGCACTAATACTTATTTACAATTTTCTTGTGGTGACAGTTTCTTGAAATGCCATCTTTCATTTTTGAATAGGGCTGAATAGAGAAGCCACATAATTAACACACACATTATTACACTCAAGAAAGAATGCAAAATCCAGAGTTCTCACAGTCCATGTACCATGAAAATATTCACATGAGCTAAAAGCATCCTCAGCTTCTTAATACCACAGCTATAAACTACAGTTAACACCCCAGGTCCTAGCGTGGGAATACAGAAATGAGTGTCACAGTTAATATTAACATTCAGTAAATGTTAATGTTTAATTTGGACCACCTCACCTGTGCTTGTTAACTAGAAAGACTTTAGTACATACTTTTGAAGATTTCCAGAAAAGAAGAAGGAAGATAAATATGAAATCTCTGGGATCACAAGCAATCTAAAGACTGTGGGAAGCTGTTCACAGCTTTTCTGTAGAACCACCCTGCCTGTGTAGCATTTTCAATCACAATTTAAGTTTTGTGATCAGGTGGCTGGTCAGTCAACAGTGACTTCAGAAACTTTGGGAAACACAAGTAATTACAAGAAAGAGAATAAAACTGATTTTGTCAGCTGGTCCCACAACTCTTTGCTGGACAGCTGTAAATATTAGGAGACAGAATTTCCAGCATGAATTCTGAAGTTAAAGACCTGCACTGTGAAGCCCACAGCTTTGCCCCAGTCCTCCCCAACAGTAGGGTGACTGTGGAGATGTGGCTTGGTCATAAGGTATTGAAGATTTTTCTCAAGAGTAAGTGACTGCTTCTGCTTGTAGGATGTATCCCTTGTTTGTAGGGTGTGTCCTGGGAAGAGGTGAGGAGGGGAATGATGTTTGCCTGTGTCCTGCTCTGAAGCCCTCCCCAGTGAGAAGGGCCATGCAATACACACAATTTTCAGCAGTTTTTAAACCTTACTGGGACCATAGCTGCCTCACTGATGAGGAATGCTGGTGTAAGCAACACTGCTGCTATTTCAGACCTGAAGAAGGATCTGTGTGCCTGAAAGCCTGTCTGTTTTTTTTCCCGACTGTAACAGCTGATCTAATAAAAGATACTGCCTTTCCTTAAAAACCTTGAATTGCATCACTGTTCCCTTATTTTGTAGGGTTTGGATCAGACTGTAACAGCTGATGCCATGCTGTTCAACAGGCAGTTGGCACTTCTGGAAGGTGTCAAAGAGAACATGCTGTCCTGTAAATGGTAATAGCAGATTTTACAAAGGAAGAAGAGATATACCAAATATACCATTAACCTACAGGGCCCATTCATCACAAATCCACATGAGAAATTAATCCAGATCAACAACTGTTATACCAAGTGTGGGTACAATAGCAAATTACAAATCAAAAGCAAAAAACATGCTGCTTGTGGGCAGCTAAGTGAAAGATTTTTTCATGTTTTAAAGGTTTTTAAAGGTTTAAATAGCCAGCATAAAGATAACATGAAATACCTGTGTAAGAGTAAATTTAAATACCATTTGAGATACATTTTAGATGCATGGTTTTAGATAATGATTAGGGCCAGTTCCTTAGCCAGAATTTTGCAGAATTCTGGCACTTGCACTACAGTTTCTTCAGTCCAGTTCCCACTTGCACATGTACAATTTAAAGTGCATTAATCCGTGTTGCAGAAAAATAAAATCACCATCCATTCTAAAAAACTTTTCAAACTCAACCCTTTTTCAAAGTCAGAATTGTTAGATCAACTCTAGATCAACTACAGAAAAGTCAGTACTCTACAACGAAATGAATCAGCAGATATTTTTCTGGTGTTCTGGGCACTGCTCAAGTACCTCCAATCAACAGGTGCCAGTGTTCCCTCTATGTGTCACTGGGGTCACCGCTTACATTCCCAGGTAAAATTCCACTTCAAGTCAATGAAGCTATAAATGTTTTTACCAGAAGCAAACTTGATTTTTTTGTTTCCTAGACATACTGTGCCCCTAGATCAAAGTCTTAAAGCACAAACTTGAAAAGGGAGAACGTTTTTCTAAGAAAATAACCCATTTTTGCTACTCCAAACCTCTTTGTTTCTCATTTACTCACCCCTTTAAGTGGAAACGCCACTTTTTCCCATATGCATGTCTTTGGTTTACCTTTCCAAATTCAGAAAATATTTCATGTGCTGCAGGGATGAAATCTAATTTTGTTGTGAATAATAGCATGATGGCTGGGCTTGGGATGACACCAGAGGAGACCTGTGTTCACGACTTGCTCAGACACAGACTTCCCCTGCAGAGTCAGGTTAAGTGCTCTGTGTTTCCACACGGACACTGCGGCCTCTGCTGGGGTTGGAAGTGCTGCTGTGACACACACAGTGGGAACAGAAGGCAATGTGGGGGCAGACAAAACGTGTGCAAGAGCAGCTGCTGAACTCCAGCAGCTCCAGGGAGACCTGGCCATCAGCCTTTGGCTGACACATCCATGCTGCAGTGCAGGACACGCAGGGCTGGGACACACCAGACCCCACGGCACGAGGACATGCCTGAGCTCCGGCTGCCTCCGATGCCTGTGCAGTGCCAGGCTTTGCTTTGGGACCAGATCTGTGGTGCCAAGGACTGACTGCAAGCACTGACACAAGCTCAGCATCACTTGTGTGGCAGCTCTGCTCCTGCTGCTTTTCTGGCCACTGCTCACAATGTACCCTTAAGGAGTAATTCCCCTGGTAGACAGCAGTGTTTGAAAGGAGCCAGATTATTGTGCCTGAAGTGATGGGGACCCCTGTCCCCTCCAATGGGTATCACAGCTTCCAAACCTTGAACAGTTTTTACACATAATCAGTTGCTGTAAAGACAACAGGCATCTCAGTGGAGATAAAGCCTTTTACAAACTGTTTGGACCTTTGCTCTGCCATCCGCCAGGTCTCCTTTTTAATAGATTTTGCTTTGAATTTCAGTTATTCATCTACTTCAGGCTGTCAGGAATGGATGAAAAAATACTTTTAATCTGTGACACAGATAATTAAATTAGATGCCTTGGGCTACTTGCCTCTGAATACTCTTGGTCTACTCTTATATTTTTGTTACCTCAAAAGGGACATTTTAATTACATTCCCTGTTTAGTAAACAAATTATAAACTGCCAGCAGACTCCACTGCAGCAAGTATCCATATGTCTTTCCAGAGACCAAAGTGAAGGTAGCAAGTTTATGTCTACAGTAAGTGGTTTGTTTAACCCCCTTTTCTAATGCCTCCTCCCAAATCTCAGACCTACGTTACCCTCTTACTGAGCACAGGAGGAGCAACCAAGAAAGAATTTTCTTGCTATTTTATCTCTTCCTTAAAATTTCTCTGTGCTGACAAGCCAGATTTGACACGGGCTGAGAGATGTGTTCTGCTACGTATTTCTTGCCTTTTCATTGTCTTTTGATGAAAGGTTACATCCATGTTCAGAATAAATTTGATTAATTTACAGAAACCCACTTGTCAGTTCCTGAAAATAACAGCTGGGACTGAAAAGGGTATTTGCAAGATGAACAGCAGGGAAGCAGAAATACATCCTGCAAACCCCAGCATATGCAACAACGCTGATATTTGTGGGAGCTCATTTGATGGGAGGCAATTTGCAATGCAGGAGTGGGTGTAAGTGACAGCCGTAGGCAGGGGATATCAACACCTCCCATACCACATGCGGATGAGATGTGTTTTGCTGCTAAACTTTGTAGTTTTAAACAGGAAATAACGTGCACGTTGTTTAAGATTTTTTTAAAAGCTAATGAAAACGTGTCTGGTTTTGTTTTTCTCTTGTTTTGACCTCAGTGATGGCTCAAAGGGGGCCTGTGCCGTTATCAGATCTGGACTGAAGTCAATGCACACATGAAAACCCCTCAAAGGGCACACCACTGGCTCCTGTGAGCAGTGAGCAAGCGATGCACGCCAAGGCACCAGTGCTGTGCAGGCAGCCAGAGGCACGTGGGTCCACACTGATCCACCCGCTGCAGCACCCCGAGCAGAGCCCAGGAACACACTGACAGCCTCAGCCACAGGCACTGCTGGGCATGGACAAGACACTCATTCTCAAGGCAGGTCTGTTCAAGTCTGAACTCCTTCTCATTATCCTCTAAAACGACAGGACACAAGCCAACTTTTGCCAAAATGAACACAGTCAAACACATCAACACAACAATATTTTCAAACAATGTCCTTACTCTCTAGATTAATGGGATTTTCAAACAGCTCTAGCTCATATCCAAAGACCTCTAAACGCAAGAAAAGTACCCAAGTGCTGTGAACTCACCCATACAAGAATGGCAGGTGATCTGAGACCTTTCCTACAACCAAACAGGAATGCCTACTCCAAATTTTGCAACAGAGGTTTATTCCAGAGTTTGGTGAAGTCAGCTGGAAATTTTCTAATAACTCTTTAGACCATGCCCTTGGGAAACCCTGGAGGGTTTCATGTCTTCCACACTACAGAGAAGATGGAGCCAAATTCCTTTTGGAGGTGCACTGGAAGAGGATGGCATTCAATATACACAAATTGAAGGAAGGGGAATTTTGATTTGATACTTGGAGAAACCTTTTCTGTGTGTCATGGTGGTCAAATACTGGGACAGACTGAATGGCCATCCCTCAAGTTACTCACAACGTGACTAAGCAAGGGCCTGAGCAAGCTGCTCTAGTTGGGTCTACTTAGAGCAGGAAGGTTGAAACCCTTCCAACCTGTGTTATTCTGTGAGTCTGAAATACCAGAAAAAACTGAAGAAGTCCGAGTCATCATATAGATTGCCCCTCAGTTAAAGTTGGTTGTATAATTATTCTGTTCACATACAATTTTTCATGCATGTATTCCATGAATGTTGCATCAATATTAATGCAGTAGTAATACAAAATAGTTATCACTGCTAAAGGGTTTGCAGGATGATTTGCCTTGAGCCTTAAATCCTCTAGAGCTGTATAAGAAGTGTATCCTTGGTCCTTCTATCTTTATGGAGTCTAACACTCTGCATTTCCATTGCAGAAGATTAAAGATAAGAAACGTAAGGGAATGAAAAACCCAGCATCACATAAACTTTATTCACTTTACTAAGTAAAAATATATTACACAATAACATGAGAAAAGTTTAAAATCCTGATATGTTGTCTTGAGATCCACAGAAACTGATTAACTAAGTACACAGAAATCCAAGTCCAGGGGACTCAAAAAGGGACAAAATGGTAATTCATCTATTTTTGAAACCTCAACTATGACCCACAATCCTTCTGCTAAGCATGAAGCTGGGACTTGAAGGTCCATAAGTAAGAGCTATTCTTCAGTGAGACAGGAGATTATAACTTCCTGATAATGTCAGGAATCTTTCCAGGAAAGCCAAACAGGCAGTATGCACAGGAGATGGCAAATGCCCCACACCATTTGTTAGGACACTGATTGCTTTTCATCTTAGTTAAGGTGATCATTGTGATTTAAGAAGTGTGCTGGTGCTTCCTGGGTAAAACACATTTTCTTCTACAGCAGTGACTTCAGACCATGACAGCACTGTGTGAAATTAGAGTAGTAGTAATTTATGATAGCAAAGCTTTGCAAATAGCAAAGGTCCACTCCTGAAATGATAGTGTTGAACCAAATTACTTCTGCAGAAAAACCTGCACTTTGCTATCTTTTCTTGTTTTCATTTTTATTGCTTCTCAGAAATTGCGAGGGGAGAACAGGGAAGGTAAGAGGACATTTCATCACTCAAGGGCAGTGGCCAACCTGTAAGTCACAAGGACAGGGACAGATACAAGTCAGACACACAGGAAGATCAGCACAGCTCCACTGGCCATTGAGGCTCATCAGGAGACAGAGGACAGCTAAAGTTCAACTGACCTTCAAAGACAACTTACCTGGGAATAAACCTGGACTGGAAGAGGTCACATTTTTAGTAGTGCTCGTAAAAGAGGCACAGGGGAGGGAGGACTAAAGGGAGGGAAAGACCATTAACCCCAGGCTTTTCTAATCAGTTATACTGATTGAACAAATGAATGCAAAGTCTGAAGAGTGGGTGTGAGCACAAACCTGCTATTTATAAGCAAAAATATCTGTAAAAGTGGAGGCAATCTCAAGTACCATAACCTGCCAGCAACTATTTGATCTGCCAGCACCAGTGTTTCACAAAGCAATCAATCTCTCTTCCAGCATGCTCTCAACCACACATTCAGGATAAAAGTGAAGATGCTATCAGCAGACACTTTTGAATCTGTTGTGTGTGCAGGCATAACTTATTTGTGAGGTGTCTGGGCTCTTCACACTGCATGTGAGAGTGGCTATAAACTTTCTGAAACATGTCTCATGAACATATCACCAAAAAGCTGCTGACAGCAACTATCAGAAGTTTAATAAATATTTAAATAAAAATCACAAAATTAAAATGTGGTAGAAACTGTACTTCTAAGATGTAGCTTAGTTTTGGGAGAGGTGAGCAGCTGTGTTGTCTTCAAAATAATCACTGGACCCCAAAGCACTAAAAACCTAGTGCTAGGGCACAAATCTGTATTTTTATTTTTTTTTTTTTAATGGAGCATTCTCCTTCCTCCAGTAAGACAGGCTTGCTCTGTGAAAACCCAGAAGGAGCACAGCACAGTTGTGTATCTTCTGCTTCAGTCCATGAGAAGTTATTTTGCACATCAGGGTCAGGCACAGAAGGAAAGGGATTCTACTTTGTGTTGGAGGCTTTGGAAGCTCTACCACATTTCCTGTGCAACTGTCCAAGAACAGATATTGTTACTCAGTGGTGGGAAAAACTGGTATGCTCCAGGACACCAGGGACAGCCACAGATCCCTGCTATGCCCTGCAGGTTACTGTGTGCTGGAGCTGTTCTGGGAGCAGAGTGCTCTGCTCAAGCCAAGCTGAAGCACTTTTTGAAGAAGTACATCATCATCATCAGTGGGGCATAATGGTTATTGTACAAGAGCAGAATCCATGTGCAGGCACCCTAATTTCAACTCACTGTCCCTGAAGGGTCTGTAATTTGCAATTGAATCTGACCTCTGCTGATCAAATGGGTTCACTTTAAGATAAATGAGTAATAATACCCACTGCCTCAAAAGATACAAGCGTGTCATCTTTCAATCCACTTAAAAGTGTGTGGATTTCTATATAGCAGCTCAAGAATACTTTTCAACAGCATCCAATCAAATGTTAATGCTGGAGGTGGACTTTTGATTTGAAAGCAGCTTGCAGTTTTTAGCAATGGCTGAAACATGAAAAATGCAATTTGAAATTATTACAGTGTCTATTTGGTGAAGGACAGGCAATCATTGATGTCTACATTAAAACTATAGTGACTGAAATCTGTCCCAGGAGATGTTCTGTGCCTTTGTCTACCACATTGTCTTCCCTAATATTCAGTCTCAGAAATAATGGCCCATCATGACTGGTACCTTTTGAAGACTGTCAGATTTGACTACTTTACTCAAGGGTCATAATAAATCACAAGTGCTAGAACAAAAAATAGTAGGGGAGCAATACAGAGAGAACAAGATGTTTCATTCTCATTGTTATTATGTTGTCTGAAGGGCAATCCAGAATACTATGTCATTTCAGTCTGTCACTGATCAATATTCAGTAATACTGATAGACTGCAATGCATCTAATGACCTCGAGCAAATGAGTGAATTCACGACATGCCTGGCACAAAAATGTGTTACCTTTAAAAAAAACAATTCAAATCTGCATTCTATGCTTCATCAAATGCAATTTTGAGCATGCTGAAAAATGTTTGAAAGCCTTATTAAAAAAGCAAAAATTCAATTAAAATTCTTAGTAATTTAATTTCATTTTGAAAGAATGTGCAGCAGCCACAGATATCTGAAAAATTTGGTGAAAATTAGTCACAATTCAGAATCCAAATCTACTTATTAAGATTCACCACAAAAAATATCTTGTACTTGTCTTTTTTTCTAGTTTATTTATTTACTTAGTTGTCAGCTTCAAAGACATCTGATTATTTGAAAACTTTTTAAAAATTGGTTACAAAGTCTGTACCTCCATTATCTCAACAGACCTCCACAAACTATCTAAGGAACACAAGCAATATACCTGGTTTTGGTGGGGTTTTTTGGGGTGGGGGAGGGGGAGAAAATTAAACATGCACTTTTCATTTTGATTTATCATATTCAAAAATTTCTTATGGGCAGGATTATTTTTTTCCCCTGGAAATGTCAGGAAGCCAGAAAGTCAGCTGAGCTCCAAGAGATCTCTGTTCACCAAGAGGTTTGATACACCCTGGCAGACAGTGTGGAGAGCTGGCAGAACATCCAGTAGGTTGTCCTGGTGGATCTTGGCATGAGTGGATCCCAGGGTGTCAGTAAAGGCAAGAAATGAACAGCTATTCCACTTAATATCCAATTCACTTTCTTTTAATACTTAATGATGACAAAACTGAATTTAAAATCTTTGCCCTTTCAGAGAGTTCTGTTTGATTTGCCATTTGTTAGTTTTCTAAGGAATCTGTAGAGAGGACAAATGGTATCTAACCAAAAATGACACTTTCCCCACTGCAAAACTTAAAAAAAACTTTTTTTTTCTGTCTTCAAGAAGGAAGGCAGAAATCAATCCAAGCCAATCACTGGTTCAGAAATATGAATGCTTAGATTCATAGAAAGAGAGCTGAAGACAGAATCATGGAACCATAGAAACATGGAACTGTTTTAGTTGGAAAAGACCTCTAAGAGCATAAATTCCAACTGTTAGCACAGTTCAGGGGGCTTGGTACTGAAAGAACTGGTCTTAACATTAAAGATTGAGACAAAGAAGGCTTTATCAATCCTCATTCTTTGTTACTATGTGTTCCCTCACCTCCAATAACGGATGGAGATTCTCCTTTAGTCTTCCTTTTTTTGTTGATGTATTTATAGGGACATCTTTTATTGTCTTTTACCACAGCACCCAGGTTAGGTTCTATATGGGCTTTCACCCTTGTAGTTTTCTCCCTGCAACATCCTCCTCACAACATCCTTGTAGTCTTCCTGAGTTCCCCATCCTGTATTCCAATGGTCATAAACTCTCCTTTTTGTCATGAGTTCCAGTCAAAGCTTCCCATTCACCCGGGCTCATCTTCATCCCCACCAGCTCACCTTTCAGCACACAGGGAGGGTCTGCTCCTGTGCCTTTATTACTTCCTTCCTGAACACTGTCCAGCCTTCCTGGACCCCTCTGCCCTTCAGGAGTGCTTCCCAAGGGATTCTCTGAACCAATCTCTCAAACAGATGAAAGTCTGCCCTCCAAAAGCCCATGCTACTAGTTTGGCTGACCCCCCCTCCTTATTTCTCCCAAACCTGGAAACTCATTTTGTGATCACTGTGCCAGGATGGGCTCCAGCCATCACATCACACACATCACACACACCACATCACACCAGTCCTCCTCTGCTCCAAACAGCAGATCCAGTCAGGTGCCTTCCTGAGCTGGCTCCCCCCAGCTGTGTCACTCCAGGAACCTCCTAGATGACTTGAAAGATGAACACTGCCCAGGGGAGGACAGCCTTTGTTCCCAAGATTTGTCTAGATTGTTCTTTAAAACCTTTCCTGACAGAAATCCTCAGCTACTCCATTGTAGTCCTAGGCCAGTTTCACCATTAGGAAATCATTGCCCATACTGGAGCACATGCCCCAGCACATGGCCCTGGGGTTACTGTGAGTTCAGGTATCATTACATGCTTGGGAGACTAAGAGAAAACTTGAATTTGCTTTTTTTAGCTAAAAAGTCTTTACTGTAACCCTGCCAAAGTAATTTCAGGAGAGCAATGATCACAGAGGAAATGGGAAGGTGGGAAGAGGAAGTTCAGAGCTAGAGGATAACTGCAGTTTGCCACCACTCTGTGATCTGCTGGACAGCTGTCTCCGCTAACTGTGTGGCACACGAAGAAATACACACAGCCCTAATGATGCAAAAATAACTGGCAAGGCAGCTTTAATAGGAAACCACTGTTACCAACTGTAGTCAGCCAAATTTCCCTTGGGGATGTCAACTGGGGCTTGAAAATCAGTCTGAGGTTTGCCTGGTATTTAAAATACATTTTTAATTCTTGCTGATACATCAAGCCTTTTTGCTTTGCTGACATTCCATAGTTTCAAGCTTTTCTCTGTGGTTAGGAACATAAAAAAAAAATGAGAGCTCAGCTTTCATAAACCCTATTTATTTCAGAAAATGAAGTCGAAGAAATATCCCTAAAGTAGAAGTATTCAAGCTATAGTTGCCACCTACAGGCAGGATGTGAGCTGCCACTTCCCAAGAGCCATGACTTTCCCAGATCTGATACTGTTTATATTACAAGACCAGGCAAGATCACAGCACAGCGGTTTACAGTAACAACTCTTTTAATTAATCTGCTATCTAAAAAAAAAACCACCAACCAAAAACCCAAACCAACCAAACAAAAAAAGCAAATATTGAAGGCCATGTGTTAATAGAAATTATGAATATTCAACAGAGCTACATAAGGAAGACAAATAAAGAATATTCTAATTGGCAGTTACCTATGCTGAGCTTTAAATTAGCCTCACAGGACAAAGGACTTCAGTGCTGTTCCATGTTATTTCATCTAGATTACTTTAAAATACACAATTAGGGCCATCAATCTACAGATCCAAATCCTACAAATATCAGCAAATTAAATACTGTAAGATATGTAATTTTTAAAGCTAATGTTCTCTATCTGTTCTAATTCTCAGTGTATCATATTTTTAAAATAATTACAGCATTAAACTACTTTCAGAAAATTCCACTGAGATCTGAACATCCTTCTAGAAGAAAAACTTGGGAAGAATAAAGTTAATCTCCAACGTTATTATAACCAGATTGCATGCTACAGGTTATGTATCTGTGGAGCCAGGATGATTTCAGATTTAAGAATTAAATCTGAAATTTAAAGTTTCAGATTTAGGAATTATCCCTGGGATACATATTTTAATAAAATAAAGAACTTCCTGGTAACAGCATTAGACTTTAAGATCTCTCAACAAACATCACCTATCCAAAGAGAGATTATTTTTGGCACAAGAGACATATGATCTCACAAACCAACTGATTTGATCAATGGAAGTTTCTTTCCTGCTGTGGGCTAATAAATCACCCCAGCCAGCAAGTGCCAGCCATTTATGAGCTGGCTGAGGATAACTTGAACATCACAGAGCTGCTGTAACTTCTGCAATTACAAGAAAGTGGAAACTCCAAGAAGACAAACACATGTCAATGTTACCAACTGACTACACCTAATTCCTCCCTTGGTGTTAGAAATATACATGCCCTGAAGGAAAATTTCACTAGGAAATTTTATAAATTATTTCTATTGCTTTTATTCCTACAACAGAGAAAAATATTTGCCTATTCATTGAGATTTCTTTTGTAGTATCTACTGGCCTAAGCATCTCTATATATTGGTCGAAAAAAATCTTAAGTAACTTAGTTTAGTAACACTGCAAAAAGAAAATTGAGAATTATGTATTTCATTACAAAGTTAAATGCTAATATTCACACAACCCATTTTAGAAGTAGAGCAAATGGGATTGCACTGGCTATCATATCAGCAGTTTCATACCAAAATTTCTGGATTTTTAAATACCCTCTTCTCATTGGCTTTTTTATTTCCTTAGCCATATGGAAAACAGTCAGGCACAATTAACTATTTGTCAGAAAACAATCTATTAATTAACACCATTCTGTGTGAATGGGCTGAAAATCACATTCTTTGCTTGCCAAAAAAGTTTCCATTTCTGCCTCATGTTTGTGCTCTGAACTAAACTTAGCTACAGATACACAGCTTGACACAACTGACCAAGGCAGAGGAGAACAACTGCTGCCACGGTTTTTCAGAACCAGCAGCCAGTGAGATTTTCTAAAGATAGGTAGGGGGTCAGGAGAGCTTCACCTCTGCATCTCCTAACATTCTTTACTGACAGATCCTTGATTAAACTAGGCAGAAACAGACAAAATCTCAATTAAGACATTTGAATTTGTGACAGAGCTTGAAAGAGAAAAGATTTGAGGGGGAAGGAGGGAGAGTAAGTTACAGTGTTTTTAGGCTTAACCCTAAAAATATAGGGTCTGACTTCAATTATATTTATATCCTTTCAGTTCTACTGACGTCAATGGATTTACTCCTAAGTTATGCCAGATGGAAATCAGGCTAGCTGTTACAACATTTTCATGCATTTAACTAGTACCCCTTTAAAGGCACCGTTTATTCAAAAGTACATCCTCAGACAGCAGGCACGCTCAGATAGCCCAGCCAGCATCAGGGGCAGTCAGTGATGGGGAATGCTGAGGCTGAGCTGCAGAGTGACACAAGGGGAAGAGAAAGAGGAGATTTGGAGCAAACTTCATGTGCTGTTATCTGCACAGGCACATAACCTTTGCTGCTGCTGAATCCTGGGCACCAAGCTGATGATGTCTGGGGCTGACACAAGGCAACATGGTGGCTGTTTGCTTCCCTAGAAGAAAAGCAGTCTGAGATCTCTGTTACCTCTGAGAGTGATATTCTTGTATTTCATTTTTTAGCAGAGCAGCCTGTAATGCTATTGTTTCCAAAGCTGTGAACCCCTTTGCAGGTCCACACAGGGCTACAGATGTGTAACCATTACCAGTTAGTGGTTGCCTCCTTGTCACTGTTCTTCAGAATTGTTCACTCACTTGAATGTGATCCTGTAACCACAACCCATTCCTTCTGCTTGCAATTGCAAATATCCAAGCAGCTGTTTCAAGTTATTTGAAGAGGGTAGAGATGGAAGTTTTACTTGATGTATCTGGGCTAAGAGAAACTGATGATGTACGTGACCTTTGATGAGTTCAAACTCCGAGTCAAATCTGAAGGAAAATAAGAGAGGAGAGCTAAAATTCCTCTCTTTGAAGTCTTCTTGCAGCTGTGAAGAGCTAATCTTATGTGGCTATGAAAGGTTCAGAGAAGGCTGGTCTTATTCTTGCCAGTAGAGAAGATTTCAATACCTTACAGTCCACTCAACATTTTGTGTATCTGTCTGTACTCAGAGCTCTCTGCAGTTCATCAATGAGCTGCTTCTTCCACTGTCACCTTCCTCGAGGCTCCCTTAGCTCAGAATCTTCCAATCTCTTCCAGTGCTGTCCCATTCTTCCTTTTCCCCCAGCTCTAATTGTCTTTCTGCACTCATCCATTTGGCTTATGTCTCAGAGGAACAAAAATCACAGCAGGGACATACCAGATGTTTGGTCCCACATTTCCTTCTATCTCTTCTTGCCTACTCACATGGTTAGAGTTTGGAGAAGGATCTGCTCCTGCTGGTACTATTTCTGCTGCAATCTCACACCATGACATTCTGGCTTTGGCTATTGCCTAGTTAACACATGTCTGCAGTTTTGGGCAAGCAGATTTAAACCTCTGTTTTGAAATTTTATGTGGGAGAATATTAATGTATTCTTTAACCCTGTGATTCAGGGATCCAAATAGCATAGCAATAATAAGCAGCTTTTATGTGGAATGAATACATGTGTATGTTTAAACATGAAGTTTTAATGTATTCCCCAACCTGAAGAGCCCTGCACTAAACTTCCCAGGGTGACAGAAGCCAGAGACAACACCATAAACTATTTATTTTCGTAATGATGTACAAGCTTTTCATTCCACAAACAAATAGCTAATCTTCTATTCCCGTAGTGGGCTTCTCCTCAAAGTGAACCTTTTAGAACCATTTCCATAAACATCACTGGCATTTCCAGCATGAAGTACAAAAAAGCAGCTATAGCCACACTACACATTGGCAGCTACTCTGGCCAATGTCTGCAACTATTTTCAGCACAAGATCAACAAATGAATGTTTGCACAGCAGCATTTGCTCAGCAGAAATGTATAAACCAAAAAAGCTCCAAAAGTAACACGATGTGTTCACGGAGTTTCAGGAATCTTCACTGCAGCTAACAGTCATTAGTAATTAACACCCAGGTGCTTCCTTCCAGCAGGGCCGCTGGTACTGCAGGAACACCTGCAACGCAGGGAATCCAGAAACATCTGAGAAAACCTTTGGCAAGTCCATTTATCTTCAACAGCAGTGTCACTACACTGAGAGCAGAAGGTCCAAACCTCCAGACACACAATTTGGCTCCAGATCCCCTTTTTGTACCCTGACTATTGAACAGGCTCAGTGTACAAGCCAAAATGCCCTTCCAGCAATGCCACAAAAATTGCAGGATGGGGCAGCTTCTCATACCTGTAGAGAACTTTGCTCTTCTAGCAGATCCTGTTTTGGATACTCCTACCCCCTTCTCACCCTGTCCCTTTCAGCTGTGTTTCCTATCTTGCATCCAAAGACTAACGTGAACACCAAAGGCTGGATTTCTATGTACTTTGTGTTTTTTCATTTGATTTCACTGGATTTCCTAGTTGAAGCAGTAATGGTCTTTCAGCCTTATTGGTCAGTTCTTGCTGAATGATGACACAAACTGTGTCATCTGCAGAAATCAAATTCATTCTGTCTCTATTTCCCTGTCCCTTAGAAGTAGTTGTTTAGAGCTTACATTAAAATTAAAATTGAAAATGTTGCTTTCATACTAGTCACTGAGTAACCCTTCCTTCCTTTCCTAATCCTTCATGGGAGGAAAACAGTCAGTACAAGGATATTGTGTGTGTTGGGATTTTTGTCTCTCTCTCCATAAGGATGATTAGTGAAACACTATCTCTCCCTAGATTTACAATTGTAAAATGAGGTCAAAATCTTGTCCTTTGAGGGAAGTGTTGCTTTTGGAAATAATAAGAAACACCTTATTTTAAAACCAGGGATACCAGCTGTTTCTGGTAATTCAACAATTGGTCTTAAGAATTTTACTTATAAATAAAGGATAACTTTGCTAAAGTATTGCTAAATAAGGTATCTACTAATAAGAAAAATACCTCACTGCTCCCAAATTCCTTGCAATACCATTATAGCCATTAGAATGCAAGCTCTGACAAGGTTAAATCTAATGCTATTCAAAGGCTGTTCCCCGAAGCAGATTCCCTTTTGGTAGTAGATTCATTGTCTTACTGTTTAAACATTCAGGCTTTCCTCTCTATTTCACAGTTCATAAAGCACCTTTATGGTACTGAGGTGGTTGTGGCTTTTTTTCCCAAACAGAACAGAAGGCAGTTTGTTTTTCCAGCTTTGATTAAATCCCACATCCCACAAGCAGTGAACCTGTGATACTGCCCCACTGTTTTCAATCGTCTCCTTCTATTAAGATGCCAGCACTGAATGCGCGTCCTGCTCCGAGCCTGCCGTAAGCGCTCCGGGTCTGAGGTTAATGTGTACACAGCACAACTCATTAGCCCTGCATTACTATCTGAGCCAAAAATCAGCGTGATTGATCCAACAATATGTTTGGGCTTGGGACTAAGAATCAAATGAGGTCTCACCAAAAGCAAAGGTCAGCAACTTGGCACAAATTTCGCTGTGCTCGGAGAAAGCTTTTCTTCCAAACTATTCACCAGGGAAGGTACAAATGACAAGTAACATGGGCCTCATTAAAAATGAGTAGAGGAAACCCCTTGGAGAGGACAACAAGGTTCCTTCACTATCAAATTTATTTTCAGTCCTTTTCTAAAGCTTTTATTTACATTACAGACACTGAAGATAATGTGGAGCTTAAAGATAGCTGTGGGGCTTGGGGTTTAGGAGACTCGTTAGACTAATTATCATAATGTGCACTATCAATTACTGTCCACTTAAGAAGAGAGGGTAATTCTGCAGGCAGAAATAAATCATTGGTTCTGAAGAATCTGGAGGAAAGGGAATAAAAGGATTTTTTTTTAATCAGCAATAGGTGTTTTTTTCAATGTTAAAACTCCATTGTCAAAACATTTCCCATCTTAAAATAACTAAAATAAAACAATCATTAATTTAAAACTGGGAGAGAGAAGAGGAATGATACATGAAACCTTTTCAGTTGTGGATTTGTTTCAAGTACAGTTCTTACAAGGATTTCACTCATACTCAAGAACTTTTCCCACAGTCAAGCCCTGAAATCAGAACTTCAAAACTGTGCTGTTTTACCTATGGTATCAGCATGTTATTTCTTCCTCAGTAACGAAGGCTGTGGAAAATATTATTGATACAACAATTAGACTGTATGAGAAATACTTCCCTGCAGTCTACACAGTTGCTGTGTTACAATAGAATTGTCTAATGGCACATTTTTGTAAGAGTTCTCATGGTATTATGGAGTATAATTTTATTTTTACAGGATGCAATAGTAAGATAAAAGGCTGGTATTAATAGCCTTAGGAACTTAGTGCATTAAACAGAGAACTGGATTTGTAGAGTAGGCACTGACTGAATGTCTTGCCACACTGAAAATTGTAACACATGTAACTTTTCCCACTTCACTGTTCTTTTAAAACTCTCTTATTCTTCTAAAGGTCAATCCCTCTTTCCAAGAGAGAACACAACTTCTTCTCAAGATATATTTAGAAAATCTGTTTATTTTTCTCTGTTAACAGTTGTTTGGGAAAACAGCTTTCAAGGCATATATTGCTTCTGCTTGTAGCAGCAGTGATACTCTGCTCTTCCACAACAGCCCTCCAACATTAACCAGCTCATCTGTCCTAAAAGCACTTGTGGGTAGAGATAGCACTCCTCTGACTGCTGAGTGGGGGAGTGTGATTGTGGGACAATAATATGCAAAAAGAGAGGAAAGAATCCAAATGTTTCTCTCTAAATTAGGGTATTTTTACTAAGAATAGCTCTACTTTTGCCAGAAGTTTTCTCTGGGGATCAGCTGAGGGACCTGGGGGGAGAAGAAGGACTGCAGAAGCTTTCTCATAGCCAGTTCTGCTGCTTTCTGATCTATTTATTCATGCCATTAATCAAAAAGCTGAAATAGGAGTATTGTTATGCTAGAAAAAAACCCAAAGAAACAATGCTGGGGTGAGAGGAATTCATACTGGGCAAAGCCTGAAGGTCAACACTCCCCTAACAGGCCCCTCCATTCCCCTGAAGGTGATTTTTAACATCAGGAGACAAAAACAGCAAATGAGAACCAGGTAACGTTGAACAGAAAAAATGCAGCTCGATGGGAACTTAATGCCTGAAAAATCCAGGATTCTCTAAGATAGACAATTCCTTTCCTTTCAAGCTTGTAACATGCAGCCTGTAAGCAGAAAAATGCAGACAAATGAGCAAACAGAGTGCAAGGGCACAGCTCTTGCAAAACAGGGCTTGCCAGCATTGCACAGATGTGTACTCAGGGTGGATCAGCCCTGGGGATGAGCCTAAGTCTGCTTGGGCCAGAGAAGTGAGGGGGATCCAGGGGCTGAAGGGTGTCCCCAGTGCTGCTCGTGTCACTGTGGTCAGTGCACTTTCCTATTGCTCAGACTGCATTTGCCTCGCTCTTTCTTTCAGCTGAGTTTGCCCCAAACTATTGCCTCAATGGCAGCTTCCTTAACCTGAATAACCACTCCACTGCTTCTCCAAGTGCCCAGGATGAGCTCCACACCTTCCTCACCCATTGTGCTGGTCTGGTTTCTCCCACCCTGCATCCCACAGCTGGGCAAGAACAGGCACTTCCCTTTCCTCTTCCACTCCTGCTGGCTCCTACTTGCATCAGTGAGAGGAGGCAGAAACACACTGGGGCAGAAGCAGATCAGTTGTTTTGGCAATTAAGCACTTAAAATAATTAAGAAGATCTCCCTGTACTCCCCACTAACAGCAGTGCTGGATATGGATTAAGTAGAGGTCTCTGCTCCCTATGCAATGTGTTTTATACAGGAGGTTCATGCTGCATTTAAGTCACATTTGAATACCAAAGAGCATCACTGCCTCCAATTCCTTTACTATCCTTCTTGCAATATTTTCTGTCAGAGGCTGAGAGAAAAAAGGAAACCTTTCCCCAGCTTCGGAAGGAAGGGGATCAAAGCCTTCCTTCACATCACAGCTGTATTTTTGCTGCTGTTTTTTTTTTTTTTCAAATGAACTGTATTTCAAATATGTTCAAACAGAGGCTTTCAAACCTGTGCAGCCCCAAAAGGAGAGGTGACCCAGCACATGCACGAGGGGAGCTGGATTCTTTTGGACAGATCAACTGCAGCTGCCAAGGCAAAGATGGAAAGGCCCAACATCCTGAAAATTTAGCACAATCTAGGAAGAAAACACCTCATCAACCAAAATCTAGAAAGCTCCTTGTACAGAAAAACCCAACCCAGCCAAAGAGCAGTTCCAGTTTGGGTTATCTAGAACAAAGAGTTAAGTATTTGTGCTGTGGCAGACACACTGTGCAAAGCAGGCAGTGCACATCAGGACGTGCTTCAGACCACACTAGGCTGTGGTCCCACAGCCACCACCCTGTTCTGTTGGAGGAACCAACAGCAACAGCTCCCACACCTCAGGAAGGCTCTGAACTCCCCATTTCCTCTCAGCATCCCCTCCCTCCCTTCAAGCTTCAGCCAGCATTTCCCCTCTCAGCCCCTAGCCCGGGTTTGCTGACCAGACATCTGCAGAGCCCCCGCCACAGCGCAGCCAGGTGGATCCTGCCTGTGGTTGGTGTCCCCCTGCCAGTGCAGGCATAGCTGACATAGCAGCAGCCACACCTCGAGCTCTGAGCTCCTCCTGATGCAGGGAGGGAGAAGTTAAATAAAACTCTCTGGAGAGGAATGATTATGAAAAGGAAATTTCTCATCATTCCTGGGGTTCATAGGAACAGCGATAGACATGTACTGTATTTCATGGAGAAAGCTAAGTCATCTGCAAGGGCAGTCAGATCAAAGCTGAGGCAGAGGGAGAGTGGGAAGGATGAGATTACCTCTGCTGGGATCTGACCAGAACTAATGCAGCCCTCATGGGAAGGGCCAGGGAATATGCAGGGCCCAGTTCACACTGCAGCTCAACTTGTGCAAGAATAATTTAATACCTGAAGGCTACCACAGGCACAACAGAGCTCATTTGCTATTTAACTGTGCTCTATAATTATCTGATAGAGGGGTTTTCCTTCACTGTAACAACCAACTGTACTGCAGAAATACAGACTTTTCATTTCAGGTTCTTCATTGCATTTACCACCATATTCCTACAATTTTTAATTGTTTACCTATACCTGTTCTTCTTTCCAGACCCCTTGCAATGAGCGCTTCACTTTAATTTTATTATTTGCTCATCTCTCATTGTCATGAGAAGAAATAGTGTTACAGAGTGTGTTACAGATAGAGACTGGAAAATCCTTTAAAACACTGCAGTGAATGAAAAGGCTGTTTCCAGCCTGAGTTTTCCTTAGTAGAGCCATTTACTGAAGGCACTGAAAGCAAGGAGAGAACGATGTCACTGCTGGTAAAAATGGCCTGTGGAAGAACCTCACTGAAGCTTGGAGAGGAAATTACTCTTCATGCTATTTCAGGTTTACGTCTTTCCTAAGAACAGGCTGATCGTTATCCCAGATAATGAAGACTGTTAATGTAATTAAGAACTCTGTTCTAGTGTTTTACAAAGCAAACAAATAAGTTCTGTAATTAATAACCTGCAAGGTTAAGTGACACAGGGCAAAACCAGGATTCTTAATTTATAAGAAGTTATAAGTGCTCCAGAGCAAGTCATTAGCTGGTATTTAAAAGTGCAATTTCTAATTTAGGACACAGAGAAAGTTTTCCATTTGAGGAACATGTAATGTCTAAAACGGCAGAACAATTTTGAGATTATGACCGGATGCATATTATCAATATGAGAAATTGCATCCTTCTTTAACCACAAAAAACAGGAGAGCAGGACTGAATTGCCTTGCTCTTCTTCCTGGATATTATAGGTGGGTAGTATTTACAAACTTGTCTGTAAATCCCTTGCAAATAAATTAGGCATTTCAGTAATGTTTTTTTTTAGCAAACACCCATTTTTCTCGCAGTTTATTTATCTGGTTAAATCATATATTGATTTGTACTGGGTTAACACACAGTACAACCCAAAGCTTGCTGTAGGCTCAGCCTAAACATGCACAGGTACTTTCCAGGCACAGAAGAGAGACCTGGGGATTAGTATAACCTGGATTTTATTCCTGAAAATGCTGCTGGTTCAGATGGTGCAGCCTGATGAGGAAGCCACCCCTGAGAAACAGTGACACACTGCCTAATGAAGCAGCAGCTTCCCAATCTCCTCCTCCTTGCCACAGGTTCTCACTACTTGTCTTGCACTGGGATTTGCCTCTGTCACAAAACCTGCAGAAAATTAATGGTGTCCCTCCAAAAGTAATGACTTTTCTACCAGAACTGCCACCACTATGATGGAAGAGCTGGGAGTGCTAAGGGGAACAGTGGCAGCTGCAACCACAGCCATGCCACATTTTTTAAAATGCTGCCTAGCAGATGCTGTGCTTCACAGGAAGGTGGATTAAAGTCAGATATAAATAAATAAGATCAGATAACATCAGACACATCACGTTAAATAATGGCAAAATGTTTTAACTACATGGTGGGCTGGTGGTTTTCTCAGACAAAGACACCTTAAGCTCACTTTTACAATTTGGAAATTACGTAAAATTTTTTAACTAAAGATCTCCATTTGAAAACTCATTTGTCTGTGATGCTAACCTGTGGACATGCTTCCTAAGGGAATGCTAACATTTTCATTTCATACTGGGGAAGAAAAATAACCTCAAATACACTCTGATGTCATTTGCCTAAATCTTGTTTGGACAGCTTGCACGTCTCACAATTTTCCTGTTATCACTAGCTCCTCTGAATTAGAGTGAGAGCAGGGAGATAAATGTAATACTGCAATATACAGCTCGATACTGAAGATCACTCTGCTGTGACATGCCTTGCACTTCAGCACTAACACAATGATATGGTTATCTATGGTTTGAGGAGACTGAACAACCTGTAATATATTAACACACTTTTCATTTCAGAGATAGTGTCAGGAGCTGAAAAACAACTCTGGTTCATCATGCTGCTCTGGTTATTTCCCCTCAGGTCTTCCCTCTGAAACCCTCACCAGATTTGTGGGAGCAGGAACACCCCCACCCTGCTCAGGCACAGCAACATGACCAGGAACCACGTGCTGGGGTTAAGATCTAGCAAGAAAAGTCCGTAGGGTCGCTTTTTCTGCAGCTTCAAAAATTAACATTCTAAAAGACAACTTGCAGCAATTCCTATTTTTAAGTTTCTCAAAGGAGCTTTGAGATAATTTTAAGAAGCCCACTGCCTGTAAGACATTTGACATCCGGAAAGGAGAACAGTTTCTGGCTGCAGAGGCACTTTTTCTTTCTTCCAAGCCTACATGAAAAGTATCACTGGCACAGTGAGGACAGAGAGAGATGCACAGCCCAGGGTTTCATTTAGTTTTGGGCTTTTTTCTTAACCGACCCAGCTTGACGCTGGCGCCTGGCTACAGTTCCAGCTGCCCCTGAAGCCAGTCATGCTTTTGCTTGTGTAGCTGACTGCTGAATTGGCAAAAGCTACCTTCACAAAACCCCTTTTGCCAGAACACCTTTTTGTGCTTGCATTAAAGAAAAAATTCAGATAAAGCTTTTGCCAACAATATTTTGGTCTATTGGAGCAGACGTTTCAGAGTGATAAAATAAACCAGCATTTCCTCAGTGTTTTAGCTCTTCATTCAGAGCAGAATTTGCTCCTCATGAAGGAACTCAGTGGTAGATGGGTAAGTGTAAGGAGAAGAGCAGCCTGTTTCAGCTTCTCTGTAAGTCATGAGATGTGCAGAAGTGTTTAAAAAAGGAAGAGGGGAAAGCTGGAGAAGACATTCTACAAGGATTGAGAGTGTTTCTGGAAGAGCAGAAACAATACACATTTGGAAAAACTTCTCAATTTACATTAGATTACTAATTTTTTTTCATTTGGTTGCTAAAAATATCTTTATAGAGAACATTATAAAAAGACAAGACCTGGGCAGATTAAAACACACATGTAACTATTCCCTCGTGCTTTGCACGACTGTTAAATGCACAGGTCTTGCTGAAGTGAAAAGACAAATACAGGAAACATGAAGTGATGAGGAGTGCACACACCTCGTTACAAACCAGCACCTGGTATTTCTCTTAGTTACAGAGATTTAGAACACTGGTGACTAATACAACTCCCTAATCCTCGGTCAGCTTTAGAAACCTTCATAAGGCCAAGGTGAGGGCTAGGCTACTTCCTTAATAACAGAGGGAATATGGCATCTCTAATGATTGCTTCTGGCTGTTTTTCTCCTTGCCTACAAGAAGGCCAAAGAGAACATTTGCTTTCTTAAAGTGATGCAGAGCTCTCTATTTACCAGCAGACAGACCCTGACTGCCCCCAGGAACCTGAAGGTGGACTTGCAAGATGGAAGTTTCAGGTTGAAGACCACAAGTTTAATGCTTTCTTGACAGAGAAGTTCAATTAAGGTGGTAGAATCCTGTTAGCATGCAATGGCTTTGTATCTTAGATAACCTACTATTCATTTTAATGTTACCCACCTGAGGGAGGCTCCCCTAATGAATCTATTTTCGTAATGTCATGTAGGTTGAAGTTTAGAGCTAAGTTTAGAGCAGTCACATAAAAAATATCAAACCAGGAAATAGTTTAATTGAAGCAGAGAGTAATCACAGCAAATTACAGTGAAATTTCTATGGGATTACATTTTGCATTCCCCAAACAAGCAGAGGAATTCAGCTCACAGTCTTCCCATTTTGGTGAGAAAGTAACATAATATGATGCCATAAAATCTGTCTCAAAACTTACAGTTTGAGACGCTTTTGTGACCCTGTGGGAAGCCCATGCTGGAGCTGGTTCCTGGCAGGACTGGTGGCCCTGTGGAGAGGTGCCCACCCTGGAGCAGGCAGGACCTGTGAGGCTGCTGGGGATCCATGCTGGGGCAGTTTGTGAGGAGCTGCTGCCCATGGGAAGGGCTCATGTTGGAGAAGTTCCTGGAAGATTGGCTCCTGCAGGAGAGCCCCCACCCTGGATCAGGGCAGCAGTGTGAGGAGCCCTCCCCTGAGGAGGAAGGAGCAGCAGAGACAAGGTGTGATGACCACAACTCCATTCCTGTCCTCTTGGGCCACAGGGAGGGGAGAAAAGTAGAGAAAATCACAAGTAAGCGAAGAAGAGAGGAGCAGGGAAAAGGTTTTTTTAAGATTTGGCTTTATTTTCTCATTATCCTACTCTGGTTTGTTTGGTAATAAATTCAATTAAATTTCCCCCCAAGTCAAGTCTGTTTAGCCCATGATGATAATTGGTGAATTATGTTTCCCTGACTTTAAATCATAAGCCTTTTCTGTTCTCTCTCCTGTCCAGCTGAAGAGGGGGAGCAATACAGCAGCTTTGGTGAGCACCTGGCATCCAGGCAGAGTCAAACAACCACACTGGTATTCACAGTGACTTCCACAAATCACTGCAGAATTTAACCTCTTCCCACTAACAAACCCAGGTATTTCACAAGGAGCATCTCTGGTCAGCACCTCCCTCAGCTGCCTTGAACACCTCCTCTGAAATACTATATAAACATCTGGCATATATAAAAGTATATTCAGGTTATCTCCTTCATCCAGGCTTTACAGCCCACAGACCAGTAAGAAAATAATAAGAATGTCACATCCCATTTTGCCACATGTAGGGATTTTCTCTACGTTTTAACAGGTCTCCAACATGAGAGAAAGGTGGGAACTTTTGACATCACTCTGTTACTACGGCACCGTTCTAGATGGTTTTTAGTGAAAAAAAACAAGTTGCCTTTTCAGTAACAATGTCACTGCAGATCTCTCAAGGCTAATTCTTGGTAACAGCCACCATAAATACACTGGAACATGCACAGAGCCACAGCCTGACCCTAACAAAGGCAAAACAAGTTTCACCACTAAATTTAGAAAAACTTCAAAATGATCTATATTGAGTAACACAAAATAAGATTTCAGCCCATAAGGGGAAAGAGAAAAAACAAAGAAAAAAAAAAAAGGAGTAAGAGAGAAGCATGGGAATGGGATGTGTCCACTTAAGATGATCTGTAAATCTATTTACAACATCTCTGTGATCTACTACAAAGATCCTTCAGAGGAAAGCATTTTGCAACAGGAAAAGCCCCTTATGTTCAGCTTTTTATAAGTTTATAGAACTACAAAAAGGAAAACAAGATTCAACTATACATGGCTGTATAGTTTAATACTGCTAAAATTTACTTACCAGTCCTTTGGTGATTTAATCCCAAATTATTCCCCCAGACTTTTACACTTTCTACAGCACTAAACCAAAGAGTTGTGCTGTTGCCCCCACTCTGTGAGCTTGGAGGGAGGGACAGGAAAAGATACAAAATCTGCCTGAAAGGTTTTGCAATCTTTGTGTCACTGCAAGTGGTGTAGAGTGACCCATGTTTTGCTAAAAATTAATTATGTGCCTTCTTAAAGGACACTAGATTGAAATACAGCATCTGTGCCTGTGGCTTCCATATTTTCATCTACAAAATCCCCAAAGAGATAAAACATACAGTATTTTTTTTAGGGCAGTTACAGTCAGTTTTCCACATCTGTGCTGGATGCACAGGTTGAAAGGGCAGTGTGTACACAGTGGCCATTTTTCCACACACCCCAGCTGAAGGGGCAGAGATGCTCTGAAAGGCTGCCCAGGCAGTAAATGGATGGGAATTATTTCTAGGCACAATTCTAATACTGCTACCATAGCAAATCCACACTTATCAGTTGGTACAGTGCCTAAAATGAATTCTGAGGCTACTGATTTAAAAGCAGATTATCTAATACTGATACCACCCCTGTGCATTCGTGGGTTGTCTTTCCACAGGTCAACACATCCCAAAGTACTCTTGAAATGAACACCACGTTTTCTCTGTGCATGAAACATTTTAAGACTCAAACCTTGAAAGACGGGCAAGAGTTGCAACTGCAAGCTCAGCCTGATAGGATGCTCAGCTCAAACACAGGGGTACAATTAAAGAACAATTCCCAGCCTTTATGGGAAGCTCCAGATCATGCCCAGCTCCAGAGGCCAGGCACAGCAGAGGGGTGGCCCATGGCCCATGTAAATAGGTACTTCCCAAGCTGGGAGTAGGAAGGTGACAACTCACATACATGACAGGAGTTATAACAGCAGGTAATCTCAAGGGCTGGTGTCAGTTTTTGTGACTCTTGTACCATCCTTGAACTTGACATGAGACTTTTTGATCTGACAGGAAAGTCTTTGTTAATTGGCACGTGGAAGAAAAGACTATGAGGACATTGCAGTTTTCTGCTTGTTTTTTAAAGCACAAAATTTGGCACGTTAAGAAAAGTCTTCAAGAAAAGGTATATCAAACCCCAGAATCTCATTTAGTCTCTCTACTCCTAGACAAGGCTGAAGTCAGGAACAGAGAATAAAAGAGAGAGCTTAGAAATTAAAATAAGAATGTTTTTGTTACCTTTTCTGCAAGCCAGCCTAGATGCCTAATTTCTCGACTTCCAGCAATCCCTGTTTTACCCAGCTGGTCTCTGACCTCTGCAATCACCCTGGGGATGAGCTCATTGACACTGGAGTGGATGGCATTGAACCAGGCCTGGGCTGTAGCTGAATCCTTACTCCTGAGCACCACGGTGTGCTTGG
This sequence comes from Poecile atricapillus, assembly GCF_030490865.1. NCBI lineage: Eukaryota > Metazoa > Chordata > Aves > Passeriformes > Paridae > Poecile > Poecile atricapillus. Next base: position 140,994,615 of record NC_081250.1, read on the forward strand.
CATCAGGTGAATGAACTTCAATAATTCTAGAAAAATGGGGGGAAAAACATTATGTTCATTCATATACTAGTAGGCAACTAAATTTATTACCTCGCTTAGTGAATGCAATGAGTTAAAAAGGATACTAATAGTGAGACCTAGCACTAAAAACTTACCTTTTCAACACCTGAATAGAGTGGGATCATCTTAACTGAAGCCAGATCTCTACTGGTATTATAACATCCTTGAGAAGGGGATTTGCCAGTGCTGATGCAATCCCACATACAGCATGTCAATAGGAATTTCAAATATAAAGGCAAGATGAATATTCACTGACAGGGACACTGTCCAGAACTGCAAACTGCATGGAAGATGACTGTGGAGAAGACAGAGATAAGCTGCTGCCTTCCTTAGCTGGTCATCATGGCACAACCAGAGTTTTTCAATATGTTTATTTTTTACATACAGAGATAAATGAAAATCAGCCTCGCCCCAAACAGAGGAATTTTCCTAGGATTGTTCTGTGGCTTCAGTGATACCACTGCACATTAACACAGGCCTAGCACAAGTGGCCTTCTCCAGGAGTTACCAGCATCCCCAATGCTCCATTTACATCCTGCTAACAGTGGCAACAAGAAAGTGCTAATAACAACCATATGATTGCTGCTGGCAGGCACCTTTACAGATTTTCAAAATCCTGCAGAAGGAAATGAGTTTTGCTTCAAAGAAAACATTCTTACTGGACTATCCTGTGGGTTTCCAATATGGTTTGAAAAGTACAACTGAACACAGATTTCAGGAAAACGAATCCTGTTCATTGTGGTAATGGGACCTGTGCCAACACCTTTGCTAACAACAACAACAACAAAGGTGCTTTGACAGGCAGCTATTGCTATTTGCAGCTATTTCAGCACTGTTCTCAGCGAAGTTATCAATTATTAGTGGGGCTTTGTGTACTCTTCATAGCTGTGTGGGCCATTTTACTTGAACATCTGTTAAATAACCCACAAAGTAATAGCCTGGTTTATCTTTATGTGGCAGTTATAAAACAAAGTCCTGGTCATTGCCCATCGTTCAACTCTGTATCACATTTGTGCTTTTTTATTATAAAAGGACAGTGACAGTCCTGAATGTTACCCTCCCAAATTCGACCTGGGATCTGTGCCTAGGCATGTTCTTCTGTCCTGTGTATGGCTGCCCAGCCTCTGGGACACACAATGGCTCCTTTCTGCAGCAGAAAATTAATTAGTTCAGTGGAATTTATTCAGGTTGAAGTTCAAAACAGCACTGCAATGCACGTATTTGTTGTGCAATTACAAAATCCAGCAATTTGGAGCTTAACTAACAATTAAGAGGTTTTAATTATTTGGTTAAACCAGAGCAAAATCCAGAACAGAGGTGACTCAATCTGCACAGCTCTCTGGAGTTCAGAGAGGAAGGATCCCTGGTTTCATGTTTGTCCATTTTGAGAAGGGGAGGTTTCCACGTAGACACGGTTCTAAATATAGAAAAGGTCATGATTTTCCAAACTCAGCAGCTGAACTGTACAGGGTCTTAAATCACTGGGTAGCTTAAGAAGTGGCTTGATTTTTCAGGAAGCACTGAGCCAACACAGTAATGCATGTTTCCTCAGTAAAGCTGCTACAGTTCAGCAGTATCTGAAAATTAATCTTCTTATTTAGCCACTCTAGGATGCACCAAATTTTCAGTTTCAGGTACCACAGCAAAAATTCCTTGATACATGGTGGCAGTCTTGTGAACTAGAAAACTATATTTATAGACAGGCACATTCCAAATCACACTCTCATTTTTTTCTGAACTGCTAGAGACAGCCATCTCCTTCATGGTTAGGATTTAGCCATTTGTGTCCACTGATCATTATGATCATGCATAGCTACCATACTCTTGGTCTGTCTTTCCATCACAAACACAGCTCTCCCACTGCTGAGTCCCACTGTGACTCTGGAGTTGGAGCATGTTCTTGTAGGCATTCACCACCAAAAACAAACTAGACAGGTTTGGATTTTCAAAATACATTGTCGTAATCAGTGAAATGTTGCTTATTATTTACAGAACAGTTTTTGGCAGGAGATCTTGCAACATTTCACAAATGAGGTCAGTGACAGCATCCTCATTTCACCCACAAAAAAGTGGAAAAGTGAAGAACCCAGACAAGGCAGGGAACAGGCCAGGAGCAGCAATTTTCAGTCCTCTGCCTCCCATTTTAATACTTCTTTTAAAAACAAAAATTATTTGGACAACACAGCAGTACTGTACTGCATTTGAAAAATGTTAACACACCATATAGATTGTGTGAAACAATGTTCTTTACAAAGCCTGCGGTTTCTACATGGGGATTTCCACCTACAAACTTACTGCACATCATGCAGTAAACAAAGTGCTGAACAGACTCTCAAGACTCAGAAGAAAGTGCTGCTTTTTCAGTTGCAAAGGAGCAGCAGCAAACTTGTGTGATTTCTTTCTAAGTTAGAGTTGTAGCAGGTTTTGACTTAAATTATAGAGAGCTGAAAGAGCTTCAAATGGCAACTTGTTACCTCTAATTTGTAAATTCTTCTTTCAAACAAGTGGATTAACATACAAACAGGTATTTTAGTACTTGGGCCCTCATCAAAGTGTATTTTTCTTGATGGTGACTAAGTATTTGTACAAGAGTTCTATCCCCTAAAATAATGAACATTTAGACAGTTTTAACAGTTCTGTTTAAGGGGTTCTAAACCATGCATATTCTTTCCACTATCTACATATTCAAATGTGATATCAAAGTCTAAATTCTAATATACATCTGCATACACACATACTGAGTCATGCTTGCAAAAATACTCATTGCTCAGTGACTTCTAATAGAGCTAGCTTGAGATTGCTTGTCAGTCACCAGAGTTTGATGGTGATGCACTAACAATTGCAGAAAGACATCCTTGTTCCATGAGCTGAGTAACAAGATGACTGGACAACACTACTACACTTCTCAAAACTTAGTTGAAAAAGGAATACATGCTGCATTGACTGTGCTGAAAATTACTGTTTTTATCCACAGCACTTGTCCACTCCCAAAAATGCAGCTGCAAGCATCACTCCTTAGCAAGCTGCTACATAGGCCAACTTTTATATATACACCCTAAAGTCTAAATAACAACTGTATGAATTCTGCTACGGGTGATTGCTGTAAGATCGGTACTAGAAAACCTTAGGAAACCAAGCTTGCAGATTTCCACCAAAAACCCAGGACTCCTGTCTCCACAGCCAACTGGGATGGAGATACTAAAAGAAACTTTAAATCTTCCCAGAAATCCATGGGCTCTAACTGCAATCAGATGCTGAAAGTGCTGCATCCCTATAAACTCTTTCCTTTTCTGCCTTTCAGCCCACGCTGCTTTGATTCACCAGTCCAATTGGATGATGCTTTCTGTATAGCAGCTGACTGATGGCATTTCCATACATTCTGAAAAGAAAAAAACACAAGTGACCTTAGTAAACTGCAAGACTAAGGCACTTAAATGCTTCCAGCAGTCTAGCCATTATAGTTTTGATTTGTTCCTTAGCTAAACTGACCACCTCTTACTGACTTCTGTTTATCTGCAGTTCAGTGATAAAGTTCCCTTAATTCCCCACTGAATTGAAATATTTAGGGCAATGCCACAGCTGTGTTTATTCTCACACTCCACCACAGTTATGTAAATACTGCATATGGAGCTGTTTCTGATAAAGCCCATACTAACCCAAAGGAATTATATGTTAGCTCTAGATGACTGCCAAGATGTGCGGCATCTCTCCAGCTTGGCAATGCATATGAATGATATCACATTTTCTCAGAGATCATTTGGCAAACCTTATAATAAAAGAGTAATTGTCTCTCTCCTTCTCAAAGACCCTCAATGAGCTGAGGAGTGTTTCCAGCATCCCCTTGTCCACCCACAGAACACGGGGGTGACACAAAACCCAGTGCTTCCAAATGCTGTAACCTGGCACGTAAGAGGAAAACTCTCTCCCTTTCTTCATCAGACTTTTTACTTCACAGAGCATCAGAAGAAGTTGAAAGCAAATGTTTGGTAGACCATATTCATTCCACATTTGATAAAGCTTCCTTCTGTAGGAGTGTTCATTATCTAAGAAATACCTTTTATCAAAACTCTTTAAAGTACTTCTGCCACCAGCATTGGCTCAGGACCAAATCAGGGACTGAGTTACACTTCATGACTCTTCCTGGGTCAGATTATGTATTCGGTGACTGATGAAAGTGTGGAGTAAATCCCTTGAAGTTAATGATAAGCTGGAGCCAGAGTTATTCAAGTCCATCACACTACTTTGATTCTGCACTGGCACAGAGAGAAACAAAACAGTCTGTCAAGGACTTTGCAGACTTAAAGATGAGTCAAAGGCCAAACTGTTCACTCTGTCTCCTCCATCACTGTCTGCACATGAAACCACAGTAAGTAATTTTTTTTTTTTCTAAATGTAAAAACATAGGAGCCTTTCCAGGAAAAGGAGGGATATAGAAGAACACAACCTGATTTATATTTAAATAGTTGTAGGTTTTGTTATAAAATAAATTTTAAAAAACTGTTAGAATTCTTTTGAATTCTACATGCAGCATCAGGAGATGAACCAGGAACAGAATACATTAAAATTAAGCAATAGAAACTTTGGGCTTAGTCTTCAAGAAAAATATTCCAGAGAGAGACTGTTAGGCTTGCAATGAATTCCCCAGCATATTCTCTGAAGAAGCATCTTCATTTGATGAACCTAAACGGAGTTGAAAGCAATTTTACCAAGCAAGCACTACATGGTAATCAAGTGGAATTTCTCTGTGTCCCCTCACTGTCACAAGGGTCCTTGCTGTATTAACTGTATTAACTTGCTGTATTTTTGTATTAACAGTTACTTGGTGACTTTGAGCTTACAGTGCTAAAAATGATGTAGATGCTTTCCTGGGAGCTGGACTAGACTGATGTCCAACCAGAGGGTGTATACATCACTAATGAGCTGTCACAGGTGATTCAATTTCTATTTGCCATCCACTGGGCTTTAATAAAAGGGATATCAGTGGAGTTGTGCCACATGCAAGTAAAGAAAGGATTTGGTTCTGCAATGGACTTGCTCACACCACTGCATGCAGATGCTGACCAGCCTGCAGAGCCATCACACACTGCCTTCTCCACCCAGAGCAACCACAAAAGTAACTGATTAGTTTCTAAATGTATATGGATATTAAAGAGCAGGATCTTACACCACAGTGCCCAAAAGACTTAGACTTTACTTTCTTGATTTTTTCTTTTATATTCTGGTTGTAATTGTACTGAATATTGGTAATCCAGGAATATAGAGTTCAGCCTTCTTCACAGTGAATTCAGCACAAAACAATGGCAAAAGCGCTGTTTCAAGGAGCAGTTGGGGTCAATTATTTGGGAAAAAATCCCCACAAACAGCATTATTTCAAAAAAGATGTCAGGAATTTGTTTTAACTTTAGAAAGTGCTGAAATATTAAGAACAGAAGATGTGATTGGTATATTCAATACACTGACCACAGCTCCCTGAAGCAGCTGTTTTCCCTGAAGCAAAGCCACAGTCAAACTCAAAGCAGCAGCAGCAAAGCAAACCTTCTGCAACTGGAACTGCATCGGGGCTTGGCAGAGCATATGACTGCAGCTGGTAATGGTGGTAAATGACCCCTTCAAATTGAGAAGAGGGTGGAGGGTCTCATGCTACTGTGTAAGTAAGAGATCACAGGTTTGGAGAAGAATTAGATGTCTTCTGTTAGGAAGAGCTGTAGTAGGACCCAAGGAAAAGAAGTGCATGTGATCCACAAGCATGAGTGAAAACTGATATGGAAACAGGAAAAATCAGTAGGGCTGCTGGCAGATCAGCTCTCTCTTGTGGATGAATTGTCACAGAAGAAAGTCTTGTTGGAAGAGAGAAACGGCAGGTCCACCTTATCCAGCAGGGTATGTCTCAATGCCTCATTACATTATAGATCTACTTTTTGGCTCCCATGATTGAGAATCCCAGGGATCACTGCTTACTCACTAAGTGAAGCAAAACCAAAGCCAGACAACCATTATACAAAGCCACAAATTCCTTCTGGATCAGTTACTGGCCTCTCATTGCTGTGGGGAGAGGCACCACCTCAGAGCCAGTCTCCCAGAGATACTACCAGCTTCTTTGGGGACAGTGGGCAGGGGTCACCTCCTGACACTTTCACAACTGGCAGTAGACTCATCTCCCCACTGAACAGACACACAGACTGATGGAAAAGCTGTATGTAAGTGATGAGAAGAAGTAGCAACTTCAGCAAAACTCTTACTGCAGTAAACCATTTTCATTAGCAGAATCAAGGGAGAAAGCAAGCTAGAAGTGACCCGAGGGTATTAAAATAGCAAAATATTCACACACAACCTAAGCACCAAGAATCAGCCTCTACCAAGCATCTACCAATGCAGTGCTGGGACACCTCTGATGGCAGCCCACCAGGGCTCACACTGTGGATGTCATTTGCTGCCATACCCGTGACTACACGAGGTGCAGGAGGCAGCAGCTTTAAATACACCAGCTGCAAATCCTGCTCCTTAATTAATGGCAGATCAGGCCAGATCAGACCTGTGAGACTGAAATCCAGTTTGCAGGCAGGCTGGTAGGCAAAGGAGAGCTCAGCACTGAGCACAGGACAACAGCCAGGCAGGAAAAAGAGCCTTGAGGTTGTCACTCTGTCCAAGCCATAATGCAAAGACTGTGGGGACTGGGAGCATAGCAGGAAACTGAAACCCCTGCACATCAACTTTCTTTCTTTGGGAGATCTCAGGGGTCTTTAAACTGCTCTTCAACATTATTTACCAGCAGCCTGGATGTCAGCACTTACATACCTTTACATACAGATGGATATAAAAACATGATTACTATTTGTTGTCCTCCTCCCTCCAGCACTCCCACTGCTCTTTCTTTTCCTTTATTCTGTGACACATTTCTTGGAGCATTTATCTTTCTCCACCTCTCCAGAACATTAGGGTTTTTTTCTTTTTTACCAAAGTGTTTGCTCCGTAAAGTCTTCTGTAGTCTTCACTCTCTGGGTTTGTTGCTCTGCCTTGCTGGTTGGCTTCATCTTCAATCACTTTTTCTTAATTTGTGCTCCTCTCTTCCCTCCATGCATTTCTCAAGGCAGTTCTTTTTTTTTTTTTTTTTTTTTTGTTCCCCTTCACCTGATTCATTTACAGTTCCTTTGCTCTTATTTCCATTTCTCAGCTCAACCCTCTACAGCTGAAGCTGATTGGAAAAATCAAAATTCTTTGACTTTTTCAAAACTCCCCTAACTGAAGCAATGGCTGAAAAAAAACCCAAAATGCAAGAAAAAAACCCACCAGCATATGGGTTTTTTCATTATTTAAATATTTTCACAGGAAAGAACAACTTTGGTTAAAAGTTTTTTAATCAAAAATCCAGCTGAAAGCATTGTTCCAGTTGTAGTTACTGTCACCTCCTCATCACCCACATCCTTTCTCACCACCCAACTCACAGTCACACATTTTATTCCTGTCAGGTCATGTTCAGCCCAGCTCACACAGACACACACACACATATACATAAAATTTTATTTATAGTCACATATATGCATGCATGCATGCACAAACACTGCTTCTGAGTTACACACACAGGAGCTTTGCCCATTCCTATTTGATTTATGCTGGAGATGGGAAGGACACCAGGAGCTCACCTGTATGGCCCAGAAGGATGGGGAAGGGAGAAAGCCCCATGTCCTTATCCCAGAAGATTCTTTTTTTTTTTTTTTTCCAAGAAAATGAGACATGCCTAGTCCCACATTCACCAGGACCTGCAGAGATTGAAGGTCAGTCATGACATGCTGTAACTATCCAGTTCTACACTGGTATCTCAAACACACTGCAGGAAAACTCAGGGGTTTCCACTGTGTCCCCAGATCCTGGCACATCTCCCAGTAATTCAGTTCTCAAACCACTGCCTAGAAACTACAGCAGAGACTATAGGATATAAACCTATTCTAACATGATTTAACTGAACAAGAATTAAATCATGAAGAAAAAAAAAAAAGTAATAAAGTTCACCCTAGTTTGGTGATTTGTCTCAAAAAAGACAAAAATGCTCATCTTTATGGGAAGGATAGTCCTACAGAAGTGTCTGATCTCAGTAGCTTTTCAAGGAAGATGAGAAGAAACTGAGGCCTAAGAGAAAAATTGGTATGACCCAGACTAAAACTGTTTGGCTGGTGGGGAGTTTCACAAATGATGGAAAACCACTATTCTGCATAATGAAAATCAAATTTAAAAATCACAGTTTCTGCCTAGAGCCTTCAGAGCTCCAGCTCCTACAGGCTTGGAAAACTGCCCCTTATCAAGATAGATGACTACAGCTTGCAAAATGCACCAGCAATTGCAGAGCTGCCCAAAAAGCAGATGATGTAGATGACAGAGAGCTGTCAAACAATCAATTATAGAGCCATTAATTATTAAATCTATCAGTTAATGAATTATAAATTCTAGCAGTTAATGACTTGACCCAAAAATACTGTTATGAGAGAAAAAAAAGCAATGTTACAGGTCCCTCATCTGACAACCCTGAATGCACTGACCCTGGCTACTGAGAATGCAATGTATTGAGGAGGAAGATGAGACCTTCCCCATGACCCATCCCACAACTCCACTCCTGCTGCCCACACCCCAACTTCTTCCCTCTCCTACCCTCAGAGTACTGAAGGGGATGCAGCCAATGCCTTTTTAGCTAATTACCTAACTTCTCTCAGCTTGAAAGAAGCAACAGTAGAAGCAACCTCAAGTACTGCCTACGTTGTTCATCCCCTCCAGTAAAGAGCAGATTTTGTAAGCAGATTAGCAGTTACAGCACAGGAACACAACAAGAGACATCCAACTTCACACAAAAGCTGGATTTGGATCCATTACAGTAAAATAGTTGGAAGCTAAGGTTAAAAACACATGTTCATCATGACTTTAAATCTACAGCCTTTTGTGTTGTAACACAAGCAAGGCAAGGCTGTAACAGACCAAGCACACTGTGATAGCACAACAGGGTGATTTAAGGATGAGGGGAGAGTCAACCAGATTTCACCCTCATTATTGTCACTTTTGTTCTTTTCTGGATTTGAATTACACTCTTTCAAGTTGCTTTACTTTAATGTTGGATTGTTGATATAGTAATCTAAGGAGATAATAAACACAGCCCACCAGGAAAAAAAAAACAACAAATGCTAACAAAAATTCATGATATAAATCAGACTGACTCGAGCATGCTCAATGACTTCTTCAAAGGACTTATTGATATTCATATAGTAAAACATGTCTGTACCAATAATGATAATTAACTGCTATGTGCCTTTCATCCTCGGATCTCAAACTGTAGCTCACAATAACACTATGAATTAAGTATGGTCTCTGCATTTAATAAAGGTTCTACAGCCAGAGAGCAGCTCAATAACAACACAAGGAGCAAAGCATAAATTCCTTGAGGAGATGTGATGGGCGACTTTTAGCTCCCATTCTATATCTTTATCCATGCTCTATCCCCCGTGCAGATCTAAGTTCTTTGTCTTTCCTTTGCCTATCTACAACATACAGTAACAGAAAAAAGGCACAAGTTTCCTAAACCAGGGCTCAATCCAAATAAATCTGTACTGTGCACTAGGGAAAAAGAATTTCCACCTCCCCAGGAAGGCCCACAGAGCTGTGCATGTCCACCCAGGTCTGACACAGCATGTCAGCAGTGCCAGCACACTGCTGGGATGGGCTGTGACCTCCTTATTCCTTGGTGCAGGGCTCAGCCTTTACCCAGCCCCTAACCCCACCTCTGCTTGCTACTGCCTAAAATATTTGCCTCCCTGTCTCCTCAGTTCCCCTTAAGTTATATAAGCAGGAACTTGAAGAGGTACAGGAGCTCCTTGGTCTTTCATTCCCTCATCTACTTCAAGTTGTCTTTTCATTGCATTTTTACAATCTTCTGCTTACATCTTATATTTGTTGTGAGCATTAGTGACTCAAGTTTTTTGATGCAAGGACTTGTTTCTACTACATCATATTAAGTCTGTTTGAAACTCAGTTCTTTTCTTAAAGAAGCTTCAACTTTTCTTCTCATGTCTTATTGTAACAAAAGTAAATACATGCAAATTTGCTAGAATTTGTTTTATATTTAAGATTTTGAGATGGCATTTTAGAATCACATTGTGCTATTTCCTGCTGCATAAGTTACATACTTATACACCAACTACGGTTCGAAATGTTAAATCTCACTGACACTATTACTTTCCATTACTGATATTGTCATTAAATAATGTAAGAAGAAATTATTATTTAAAAATGTGTGCAAAAGGAAGCTTGGGGAACAATGGCTTTGCAATAGATCTTGTAAATACTTCGTTCAATGAATCAGTATTTCCCAATGCAAAAAACAAAATAAAAAAACAAACCCCAAAAAACACCAAAAAAACCCCACCTCAAAGTAATGAAGCTGCTTGAATCTATTTCTGTCTTTGGAGTAAATATGTCTCAGTCTGTCCTGTTTTTTTCCTCGATGTCTTGGGATGCTCAGGTAATTCCCAGATGCAGCTCACTGTGCAGAGTCCAGAATGAGTGGATACCAGCAAGTTCCTCTGCTATCTTGCAGTGGGCTGACCCTGACCCAGGCACCCACCAAAGTTACTCTATCACTCTCCTCCACTAGTGGACAGGGGACAGAAAATATGACAGGTTCCTGACTGAGATAAGGACCAGGAGCACTCACTCACCAAATACCATCACAAACAAAACAGGCTCCAACTTCGGGAAATTAATTGAATTTATTACTTACAAAATCAGAGTAGGATACTGAGAAGTAAAATAAATCTTAAAACACCTTCTCTCCCCAACCCCTTCCTTCCCAGGCTCTACCTCCTCCCTCCAGTGGCACAGGGAGACAGGGAGTGAGGGTTACACAGTTCATCACAGGTTGTTTCTGCTGCTGCTCAGGAACCCCCTGTTCCAGTGTGGGGTTCCCCCCACAGGAGACAGTTCTTCATGAACTTCTCCAATGTGAGTCCATCCTATGAGCTGCAGATCTTCATGAACTGCTCCAGTGTGGCTCCCTTTCCACAGGGTGCAGTGCTTCAGGAACAGGCTGCTCCTGCATGGATCCCCCACGAGGTCACAAGTCCTGCCACCAAACCTGCTCCAGGGTGGACCCTTCTCTCCAAAGGTCCGTGCCAGGAACCTGCTTCAGCACAGATTTCCCACACAGTCACAGACTCTTTTGGGCACCCACCTGCTCTGGCATGGGCTCCTCCATAGGCAGCAAGAACATCTCTGCATCCCTGTGATCCCCCGTGGGCTGCAGGAGAATCTCTGCTCTGGCACCTGGATCATCTCCTGCCCCTCCTTCCTCACTGACCTGGGAGTCTACAGGGCTGCTCCTCTCACACATCCTCACTCCAGTCTTCTCTGGCCACAATTACATCTGCAAGGTAACTTTCTTATTTTCCTTTTTAAACATGTTATCACAGAGGTGTTATTGTGATTCCTGACCGGCTCAGCTTTGACCAGGGTCCATCTTGCTGCTGGTTGCCATTGGCACTGCAGGACACTGTAGGACATGGAGGAAGTTTCTGACACCTTCTCACAGAAGCCACCTCTGTAGCTCCCCTGCTACCAGAACCTGCCCATGCAAACCCAACACACACCTATAGAATGTACCTGCTCAATTTTATCTTCTGATTGTAATTCTCAGTCCAATCCTGAAATGGACAATGATAAGAAAAGTTTACAGCTGGGAATCTATCTCAGTCCATTTTTCCTAACTTCCAGACCAAAGCAAACCTTTCCCATCAGAGGGCCAAATCCTTCCAATAAGTAACCCAGTCATTAAGGCTGGGCCCTGCTGAAGTTCCCTGTGAGGATCACACTGCTCTGGACTCCTGACACTGGAAGAACACAATGTGTGCACACCAAGTGCTGACAGCATCAGGCCCACACATCCTGGGTTTGGCTGAAAGATGTGCAAGCAGAATTTTAGGGTTGCTTAAAAAGCAGATGAGAAAACCTTTTCCATCCACACAGCATTGTCTCATTTCTCCAGGGAATGTCTCCTGTGTTGTGTACAGAAGTACCTTTCCATTATGTTCCAATATTTTAAAACCACCAACAGAAAAAAATTTACCTGAGAGACCTTTTTTTCCTCCTGTTCCTTAATATCATCACCAGAAATTGATGAAAAGCTTTCTACACTGCAGCAAGATCTTCTGTTTATTGGCATTACTAGCCATGATCATTTCTACGTGTCCCTTCATTGGGAGGGGATGCTCCTCTGTGAGGCCTGACATTAACATTTGTTGCTGCCACCAAAAAGGTCACTTATCAGTAAAAACACAGGCAAACAACTGGTTTAAGTAGCAATTATTTTAACTAGTTTCTTCCAGCCGAAAATATAATAAACCCTACACCTAGAGAAGAACAGAATAGATGGTCTGCATCTTTTCTCCTGTTGCCCTGTGTTTATTGTTAAAAAAAAAAATCCTACACATTAATTTTGGAATAGGTTTGTATTATGGATATTCTCCTTGGTATCTTACAGCTTTTTTATCAGGTAACAGAAAAGACATCTCCTGATCTCCTCCAGAGTGAACCTGCAGGCAGATTAGGTGAAGGAGACATCTGAGAACTGCTGGCTCTAAAAGCATCAGACTTCACTTCTGCTCCAAAATAACAAGCTCCTGAGAGTAGACACAGACTTGAGAATCCCTGAACTGGGGTCAGTCTTCCATGAGAAGAAAAAATCCTATGCAGGGCTACCAGCTGTAATGGGAAAAATAATACTCCTCCATGCCCATTAAATCCACATTTCACTGCAGCTTTCTAAGAACTGGAGAAAAGTCAGTGCCAACAAATAAGTATTTGGGTCCCTTAACATAGGTATCTTCTCATGCTGAACATCAATTCAGTTCAATCCTGGTCCCAGAAGGCTTCTGACATTATCCCCAGCTTGCACTGAAGAAATTACTGCACTGGAAAACTCAGGCTTTCCATGCCCACACTTGCTCCTAAATGGAAATTAGCTCAGTTATAGACCAAAGGAGGCCTTTAATGGCCAACCTATGCTTTGGCATCCTGCCAGCAGAGCTCTCTTAAAGCCATCCAGCAAAGTGACACCATCAGTTACAAAATCTATGTGTGTCAGGTCACTGGATAATGAAACAGAAGTGTTGCAAGCATGTAAGGACATGGCTTAGGCTCTACTGTGAACAAAGATAAAATTCTTTTTCTGGAATCAGATTACTATCTTGGAAGGCATTCCAGTGGGAAAGGGTCGCTGCACTGTAACAGCATTTATACTGGGAAATATGAGCTCAGAATTGTTAAAAACCACTGGAACCAGTAAAGATGCTAATCCATAGGGTGCTTCTATGACACAGCAGCTAGCACGATGGTGAGGTACTGCATGCTTTGATGGAAAAATCCATCTTAGACTGCACTGTGCTGGACTACAGTAAAAATCATAAGTCACTCTTTCCACAGGAAATGACAGCAACACAAAATGCAAACCATGATAACAAGCAATATGACTCTCCCACACATTACTTCCTAGTAACACTGAAGAACACACACATTTGTAGCATACTTCAGAAAAGTCAGCTACATTGCAGAGGTATCATGAACAATGAGCGTGTATCCCTCTGAGTCAGTCCTGGCTCTCAAATCAGCTGAGGGCCAGCAGAGTGACAGAAGGTTAAAACTACAATGAAGTCAAAAAGGAAAGGGGAAAAAATATGAGAAAATAAAGTCAATGTAGGCAAAGTATCATTACATTTGACTGATTCAAAAAATGCGGCCTGTATGAGTATTTTTAAAATACACTCCATGGCAGAGAGAAAGACAAACTTTCAGACAAGTGATACAGCTGTCAAACCTTAAACCATGCAGACATGTGGGAAAAAAAAGTGGCCAATATCAATAAACATCTTGATCTAAACTGAGAAGGACTGCTAGGGTTATTTCTGGTTTACAGTTACACTTCTGTAGCAGTCAGTAACCCTGTCTATGGTGGCAACCACTGTGAGATGAAGAGCCAGGGCAAAGTAAAGCCATACTAAACAATAAAGCATGAAGGAGGAAAATGAAAAAGGTCAGACAAATATAAAAAGGAAATATGCAAAACTACACAGATAAATGCAAACTAATAAACTAATAAAGTTTCTGCATTGCAGTGCAAGAGATTATAGAGAAATCCATCCTTCCCAAGCCACTTTCTGCTCTCTCCACTTCTCCTTATCCTTCTCTGCAAAGAGAAAAATGTAACTTGTTTGTGCCTATTTGTAAATGCTAAGAATCAAAGGCATTACACCCAGCTTCTGAGCACTGCAGAAAAACGAAAAGGCCATTATGTGGATGGAGAATCAGTCTGTATCAGTCACTTGACTGTTCCCTTTTTTTATTAGCAGCTGTTAGAGAAGGGATCAGGGAGTGTGCTGGTGCAGTGCAGCTGTTCCACATATGTTATAAATAAGGGCTGGTAGAACCTCATCCTATTTTTAACATCAGGAAAAAAAACAAGTCACAAAAACTCCCCATTAATGCCTTCTAAGCGGAACTTTTCTCTTCTTCTTGACTTTAATGTCCAGAACTCTATACTCAAACCAGATCATTCTTAAAACAATATTCATTAAAAAAGGGAAAGAAAATGCAATTTAGTGGAATCAGATTTAGCCAGCCTGGAGGATGTAACCAATTAGTGTGTGCAGTGTCTTTTCCTTCAAAAGCAGACACTTAATCAGGATGGAAACAACCCCCTGAGATTCTGTTTCCAACAAAAGTGCAGGATTCCTGCATCGAAGTTTCTCTAGCATAACCCAAAAGCTGAGCCATACCTCACATGGCTCAGACACCAGCACCCACCCCTCCCAAAGCAGTGATCACTCCTCTTGCTGGGCTGCTGCGTGTGGCCACAGCCCCGCTCCTGCTCACCAGCCCCAGCGCAGACAACGTCAACAACCACTCGACGTGGAAGTGAAATCCCAAGGCCAAGCAAATCCCCACTCACCTGTTTTCAGGGTCTGACACCGTCATGTTGCGGGTCACGTAGCACATCTTGAGGGGAATTGTCTTCCTGTCTCTGTGGATGGAGAGCGAAAGCTGTGACATCGGGTCAGCAGAGGCACAGCCCAGGCGTGGAGATTCGGGGGGAGGCGTCTCCCACCCGATCTCTGACACGGGGGAGCCTTTCTTCACATAGGGGGTTGCTTCTCTCATGTATTTCACTATGGAAGAGAGAAAAAGAGATGGAAAACAATAAATAAATGAATATTCAGGAGTTGCATGCCCATGTAAGCTCTCGGGACTGGCGTTAACCCTCAGTGCTGTCCATTATTTCTGCTCACCAAGCATCCCAGCATGGGATGCTGTGCAAATACAGCAGATGGAGATGTGCCTGCTGCCAGTACTCAGTATGAATAAAAGGAGGGAAAATAACAGAGTAGGCAAAGTAAGAACATACAGCCATACAGTGAAAGGGATGGAACCATCCCACCTTTCTGTGACAGTGGGTAAGCAGTCATGCAACAATTGCTTCATGCAGAAGCTGTGAGCTGTCTGAGGTACAGGGATGTTTTAAAGGAAGACATTCAACCAAGTGACAGTGAACCTATTATTACTTTATCTAAAATGTTCTAGCAATACTTCCATGATTCCAACTCATATCTTTCTTCTAGTTCACACTTGTCAGTGTCCCACCACTAATCTCAACAACTATTTCTGCTTCCTGGGAAGCAGTTTTACCTAATCTACTTGTACATATATATATGGAATAAACAAAAAACAATTCACTTCTTAGCCTTCTCTTGGGAAAATAAAATGGAGTTTGAGCCTTTTGTGAAAGTGTCAGATTAGATCTCAGTCTCTTCCGGGCTTTTTTCCAGAATGGATAAGAAAAATGAATGCAGGATTCTGAAATTATCTTACTGTATTAAAACCAAACTTTTACATGTATGATTCACATTCCTCTCTTTATGCAGGCAAATCCTGCAACATTTTTCTCTTGTCTTTTAATTCTTTGGTAGTTTAAGCTCACTTTTGCTTTTGCTATTCATGTGCTTCACAAATCTGCCAGTCACAATCTCCTTCCCCTTCACAAACCTGATGGAGCTCAGACAAGACCAGTGTCCCATTTAAGTGCCCTGGTCAAGCCAATATTCCCCCTGCACTCAGCTGTGGTGCATCACTGGCTGCTGCCCCTTGATTGTACCCAGAACTCAAACAGCAGTGACATGACCTGAAAGGACCCGGGCATTGTGAATTTATTTGGGGAAGTTATTAAAATGCTGTGAGAGACTGTTTCAAGGAAATGGCGCAGATCATCGTGTCAGCTCAGCTGAAGAAACTGGGAATGACTGAATAACAAAAGGGTGGGTAAATTACAAAAGGGCATTGTGGTGAAGGATCTTAAATTAGGGAAAGCCAACTGAAGTTTTTGAGTTCAAATGAAAGCAAGAGAAGTATTCAGAAGAGTGGAGAAGAACAACAGTGTTCCTGTCAAAACCACAGGTTAGGTGATCAGCTTCAGCAGCACTATTTTCAAGGCACTTCATAAAAATATTACCAAGAGAGAAACCAGTACAAATCTAGAGTCCAGGCTCTGTGAGCACTGATTGCTACTTTTTCTCTAAAACACCTTAGAGCCCATCTTGCCATTGCTCATTTTATCCTTTTTTTAAAAAAAATCTGTTAACTTTAATCACAAAGACTTCTGTGTTTAGGTATATTATGGGATATTCCTTTTTGGGAAGGACCATTTTTGATTTATCAGAAAGGCTGATATGTCCACTCAACACTGATGTTTTCATTTCCTTGTCCAATCCTATTCTGAGTTATTTTCTTAAATTAATTCGTTCTCTTCTCAGGAAGGAGTTGGCACAGAGTTCTGCCAGGCTTCCAGAAACTATTTCAGGCAAAACGAGGTGAGATTGATTTTTTAAAAACTTTTTTAGATTTCTACCTAAAGTCCACTATCTAAAACCTGTGTCACCTAACTCCCCAAACCAGTGCTCATCCTTGGGTACTCCACAAATTACATGATTTTCAAAGGTGCTGAAAATAAGCAGTTGTTGCCAGTGTCATAGAGATACTGGTTTCAGCAGTTGCCATCTCAGTTTGGATGTACTCATGACCTTAGGGAAGCCAAGAAACAGAACAGTTACAGATGTGGTGAATCTACTCCTGTTAACACTGAATGAACACGACTTTGTCATTAATTTACATGGGCGGAACAGTTGAAGCTGTGAAAATCACATTCAACTTCAAACAAAATTTTGTTACCTTTAAAATTAGAGATTAATGATTGAGATTAATGATTGATCTGTTGAAAAAGTAATCCAGTCAGTTTTTGAACCCTGGTGCAGTGACATGCCAGCAAATGTGATTCCAAATAAAGATCCAGATCTCAATAGTGTAGCTATTTCATCTGTGCTATTTTTGTCCTTTTTCAGTTGCAGCTATATCCATTCAACCTTAGCATATTTTAATTAAGAAAAGAAGAGAGGGGCAAGGGGAGGAAGGAAGCTGAAGTAGAAAAATTGGCTGAAAACCTAAGCAGGAACACAAAATGTGAATTTAATTCCCCGGAGATGGGACAGAAGAAAAGAGGCAGCCCTTCCATGAGCCAAAAGCCAAGTTTCCATGCGATGTACCGGTGAATTCATGGCAGACAGCTGCAGTGTTTCACAAAATCCCATGAAAAAGGAAGGAGGAGTAGGGGGAGAGCAGAAACACAATCCTCTTTCCAGAAACTGAGTCTTAAACACAGCAAAAGCCAGGAAAACTACCTTGAGGAAGTACATCCTATGAAAATTCCTTCCAACTACTGAATTCACAGACATCTATCTAGTTTCTGCTACATCTCAACAGAAGATGGTTGCTCAGCCCCAGGGATATGAATAAAGAGCGATTAATGCACTGATAAACTGCTAACACCATCTTCATATGAAATTCCACAGTAGAATGAAAAAATGAAGTAAACATGCTTTCTGTTTAAAAAAAAAAACAAAAACCAATATTTTTCTAGCTTTTGCTAATAACATCCCACTTCCTAATAAACACAAGCACAGCTCTCTGGATTCTTGGCTGAATTCTGCTGGGTTTTACAGTCCAGACTTTATGGCTGTTGCATATTCAGGTGTGTTTCATATTTTAAAAGCCCCCAAATGGACACATATAAAAGCACAAATATAATATGGGAGTGGAACAGGTGGAAGAACTTGATTCATTTATGTATTTTTTTTTGTTATTATTTAAACTTCAGAGCCACTGCTTTCCATTTCCTTCCTCAACACCTGTAATTACATGTCCATAACCAAAGCCCAGTTTACGAATTTAGCTGAAATCAGGCACACACTGTTCAGATGACTCATAAGTTTTATCAGCAATTATTTCCTATTTACCTTTAAATTCTGGGTGCAAATACTGCACCAAAAAATTGCTGGTTTATAACAATGCACCAGCAACCCCACTACATACAGAGCAATTTAGGATGACCCCATAAGTTTACATTTTGCAGCTTGTTCACTAACCAGAATCCACATAGCAGAAAACAAGTTGATACCAGTATCTATTATATGTATCTATTATATGTGTCATATTCCTATTCCACACTGCATGATCTGAGAATCATGGATACAGCAAAGTTAAACTGAAGTTATACAATACACTTCATCATCAGGTTTTAAAAACAGCAAAAAAGATGATACAGTCTATTGGACATTAAAGTAATAATGTGGATAATATTCTGCTTTCAGAGCATTAACTCAAGAGCTGTATTTCCTTTTCGATACAGTAGCACAAATTCAGGTACTAAATGAAAAAGAAAGCAACTATCAAAAACACTTGTTTTATATATTGCCAATGAAACTACCTATTGAATTAAAACCTCGAAACATTTAATGAAACTAAGTAAAGCATGCCATTGTATAACAACTCTGAATTTTGAAAAACTATTTTATAGGCATGTATACACATATATATACCTTCAGAATAAATACCTATGTCTAACATATATACAAATATTAAATATATATTTGTATTAAAATGCTACAATCTTTATGACCACCTGAAGACTGCAAACACAGAAAACAACATTCAGGGACTCAGAAAAAAATTCTAATAGTTTCATTATTATAACTCAATTCACTCATAAATTTAGTCAGGAATTGTCTAAACTCATTTGTTTGTTGCTATAGCTCAACTTCAGAGATCCTTATACTCAGTACTAATTAATGATCCATACCCTTTTGCTGCACCAATAATAAGAAACTGCGGTCAAGCAATTAAAATTCCAATCTCCGGAGCGTCCCTCCCCACAAAGAGAAAAGGAAGGCAAGTGGCAATCAAATGAATTAATCCACTGATGCACATTGACATATTTTGGATTTATTTTTTGATCTGCAAGACAGGCAATGTAGCTTCCAAAATAGCACTTCATTTATAAGCACTTCTGCCAAGTCCCAAGACTCCACAATTAATCCTTTGTTTCTGTTCACCGATGACTTTTTTAGAGGGGGAAGAAGCAGGCTTTTAATGAGAGAAATACTACAGACCAACTTGGTCAGGTTCTTGGCCAGATGCCTTTCTGAGGAACTGGGACTCTTCTGACACATTCAAACTGTTTCCTAGGAGGGAAGACAAAGAGCACTAAGGGGAAGCCAGCAAGCGGAGGAAAGATCTTTTGTTACTCCAGGAACGAGGACAGGATGTGTAGGTTTACAATACAGAAGTAAAAGGAACAACATACCTGAATCTGCTTGAAGACACTTGATCAAGGAATTCCCCTTTGCAGGAGAAAAGCACAGAGTGTCCTCTACCATAGTACCACAATTTGCCTGCTTGGCTTTATGTGAGAGATCAAATTTCCTCTAAACTCAAGCCAAGCGCATGCCTTACAGTCAAGCACTGTATAAAAATGAGATGAGCTGCTGGTGCCATCATCAAAACTAAGACCCAAAGGAAAGAATTTATGAGTCAGACCATCTATGAAGATGTGCCACATGATCCTTTCAGCAGCTTTAATGTGGGCATAAACCGAAAAAACAGTCAACAATCCTGCTTGTCTGTTTCCACTACATTTCCTACTGAAACATCTGCTACTACTTTCGGACAAGTATTATCTGTTAACATCATCTGCCTTCCCCCATGCTGAAATGGATCTGCAATAGTAAACCTCTTGATCTGCCAAAAGCATCATATCTCCACCTCTGGGAGATGACAAAACTTAGTTAAAATGAACACCTTGTGATAATAAAAATCCCCTTTATGCTTTGGACATTTCTCACACTGTAGTGAGACTATGCTCAGTTTCCCATTTTGTGCTGTTTTTAAAGTAATTCCACTGAATTACTTTTATTTCAGTGTACTGTCTATCCATCTCTTAGAGAGATAGGCTTGGATTTAAATCATAAGGGGCTGTTTTTAAATCCATTTTAAAATACACTGCAGTTATTATACTTTTTATATGGAATACAAGGATGACTCTTTTGAAAGAATAACTTCAGAAAGATCCAGAAGAGAAACACATCTGTAAGATAAAGTTTACCTGAAAAAAGCACCTTAGCAATTGGTCCCAAAAGGTGGCTAGTAAGCAATCATGCTTCAAGTTTGAGTTTTCAGTAGGGACAAATAGGCTGGATTAAAAAAATAAACAACTGCATTTTAAAAATATAATGATTACTTCATAGTATCCTTTTAAATTTGCAGCTGTTTTTATAGGAAAGGTAAAGCTATGTTAAGGAGGGGTATAAGCACCATCACACATTTGCATTCAACAAATGAAGGCAGTACCTTCAAAGTATCTTGCAATAAGCAATTTAATGTTGTTAAGAGAACTTCTTTGTCAACAAGGCAAGAAGACTTGCAGTCCTGGCCCCATCAAACACAAGAAAATGGGACTAAACAGGTTAGTCTCAGGAAGCCATGCAAGGTTTGTGAGGTTTCAAGTTTGTGAAACCTCATTGTTTTGATACCTTGAACAGGTCACAGTGATTAGCCACACTGTGTTATCTACATAGGCTTCAAAAAACATACCTCACCACCAAAAATGTCTTAGAAGTTAAGAAATGGCAGGGGAAAGCTTGTGTGGCAGCAGAAGTTTTGGCTGGAGCAGTGGGCAGCCCCTGTGGACGCTTCCTCCTTCCCATCTGCACCAGGGGCCTCCACTCTGATTCCAGCACTTGTGAAACTCACACATCCAATGGAGATTACACTCATGGCCCATCCCATGCTTCTGCATAACACCAAAAATTCTTCTTTTACTTATCCTCAGTTTCTTTTCCTGAGACTTTGCCTGTGATGTGGGCTGATTCAGCCACTGATTCCCTAGGCTGATGTTTCCCCATTAGCAAACACTTCAACCGTTTCTGAGTTTCCTCAGCATAAATGTTTTCTACAGAGGGAAGGCTTTATATGTCTTCTTATCATACACAGCATATCAATTTTGTCAACTGTAAAGCCTCTAAATATTAATTCATTTTCATTCCTCCACAGAGCTGTGGTTTTGTATGGCACACAGAGCAGCATGAAGCACACAACTCAGACCCCACCAGCCTGTACCAGACAGCCTGAAATCTTCACCTCCAGTCAGCACTGCCCGCCCACTTCTCTCTGAGATCACTTGGAGCTGGTCACTGCTAACCTTCCCCCTTCAGCTCCTTTGTGAGATGCATTTCCATGGCCTCATAATAAAGTTCACGTTTAAAGTTAACAGCAGCCATGTTAGAGGAAGCAGGAGAAATTTCAGTGCTGGGGTGAGATTCTTCTGTATTTCTGCTCAAAACAGATTAACAGAAGGTAATCAGACAAACTTCATCACACAGAATCACAAAGGAACTGGAGGCTGGAATATGTGACACCAGTACTTAAGCTGATGAAGTGATTAAAAACAGTCACAGCTTGCCAGTAACCTGGTACACAAAAATTTCAACTGGTAAAGTAGTAGTAATAATAATAATAATAATAATAATAATAATAATAATAATAATAATAATAATAATAATAATAATAAACTAAAGGCAGACTGTTTCCATTGGGTGTTTCTCAATACTTTCCATTATAATGTCCATTACTCATACCTACTATGCTGAATTTACTACAGTCTCCTTCAAGTAATTTAGTTTATTTTAAATTTCAAAGTTTCTGTTTCAATCAGTTGGATGTATTCAGTTCAGTTTTAATATGCCACTAACAATAATTTCATGAATTCAAGGTCCCATAAGCTATTAATCTATATTTCAAAAACTTTACCTACTGCAGCAAAATAAATGCATGCACATCTCGCTCTTCATAATCTGAAAAACAAATTTTAGCTTGTAAATCCCAGAAGTACAATGTTTGGTTAAAAAGAAGATGCTTATAGCTTGATCTAGGGGACACTGATGCTATCTTGAAGAGCTTGTACTCAAATAAACAGGACCCAGTGGAGAACATGGAGCAGCTACATTGCACAAGTGCCTCTTACCAAATAACTACAAATTGAAAAAACTACTGCCAAAACCTGAAGGCTGTAGCTATCTAACCTACTACATTTTTTTAAGTAAAATGTGACACAGCTCATTTGCTGCATTGTTATGTGACACTGAACTCTGCAATTAGAACTATGCAGATCTTTCATAATGGAAGTAGAAAACATCTGAAACCGGTAATTTGGGAGCTGAACATGGAAATTAGCAGCCACATTTTGAGAAAAAGCATTGTGGGACCAGTGAGTGACTCACTGATAACCAAACTGGAGCTCTTGCTTGTCCCCCAAGGTAGAATGTTTCCTAAGCTTCCAAAAAACAAAAAAAAAACCAAAAAAAAAAAAAAAAAAAAAAGTACTCCTGCCCTAAAGTACAACAGAACTTTATGAATGTAACTTCATGTAAAGCAGAGAAATGGAGCAAAATACATTTCTTCAATGGAACTGTAGCATGCAGATTTCAAAGGGCCTTCTCCTACCCCAAATTGACACTATGTTTTAAAATCTTTTACCTATATCTCAGGAATAAGTTGATTCACAATTTCTTGTGTGCTTCTCATGCTTGTTTCCCTGCCTCTGCCAGTATTTATAGATCCCTCTCCCATCACCCACACACTCAGATGGAATTCAAGGTGTCTGGCATTGCCAGCATGCTATAATTTTTCTATTTACATGAGTAATCTCAAGTGTCAGAACAAATATTTCAACTAGCTAGTGATCATGTGAAAAATACATAAGGGTATTACAGTTTTAGAGGATGCTGTTATTTCAGCAGGCACACAAATCATTAAGTAGTACAGGGTAGACTGAAAATGGCACTCACTGAGAGGGAAATTATTATGCTGTGTATGATTGTACCTGTTTTACAGATGGCTAAACTGACACAGGCAAGTTAAACTGCCTTCCTCAAAGTCATGCAGTAAGTCACTGACAGAGCTCTCAGCATTACACTCAGTTTCTACCTATATTATTTTTCCTGTTTAAACAACTCAGAAAGTTCCTAGTGCCAGAGAAAACTGGATTCACAATGTCTAGTGTTTTCTCCCTATGAGAAGACCTTTGAAGACCTTGTAAGATCTCCAGGATTTATTTTGAAGAGCAGAGCTGAAATCTCTGAAAGTTTCAGTTCACCCTTTTCATTCTTCACTGGACAACACCAAGAGCTTTGAAAATGAACAAACTCAGGGCACACATTCAGCTAAGAACTTGCTGTAACTCCTGTGGCTGGGCTGTGCATGAAAAGGCACCTTAAATTCTTTGTTTTGGGGAATCCTTTAGTTTGCAACCTTACCAACAGGACAGGCCAATGGCCACATCCAGAGTCCTCAAGTAACAGAGATTAATGAATACTTATCCACATGGGGACAGGAGGAAGGGAGGGAGAATACAAACACTAAGTTGAATGGCAAACACAAATCCTAAACTGATTACGGGAAACTGGGATAAATGTATCTGACATGGGCATAATGTAGAAACTCTGTTTTCACACAGATCAAGAGCACCTTTGCCTGGTTCTGAAGTCCAAGCACAGCCTGACACCGCCTCCACTCTACCTAAAGTCATTTGCAAGATTAACCAGGCAGACCTGGAATGAGATTTGGCTGTACACCTATTTCCTGGCTCATCTACAGGCTAGAAGAAAACCACCTGAAGCAGACGGATTGCTTGCTGGGGCACTGGGAGGGAGAGAAGAGCTCGCCTGACACCACCCCTTGTATTTCAAGGGGTAAAGGAAACAGGACTGTATATGCAGGAAGGGTAATGAAAACAGTTGGACAATGAAACATTAAACCACATCCTTGTGCCTCAGTTCTTTGGTTCCAAATTGAATGGAGCTCTTTTCTACCACGGATTATGGATTTCTCTAGGAATAAGCCACTGAAATCCTATCAACAAACTACAACAATCAACAATTAAAGAATAAGAACAGTAGTCATTAGCATTGGCTAAAAGGTTTTCAGAAACCACCTGCACTTTAAGCAAGCATGGGAAATTCTCAGAACTGACTCAGAAAGAGACTGAGACTGAAATGCAACTGTGCTGCCATAGGACCATGGATGGCATTGTGTACTGCTCTTTGCATCTCAAAGTCTCTTACCAAGATGACAGCTCTTCTGTTCTGGTCCCTGAGGAGCTATAGTTACTGTATCTTAAAAAAATGCCAGTGATCCATGATGGAATATGGTCCTCCTGGAACTTCAGTGCATAATGCAATTTGGGGTGAGAAATACTTGGGAGGAGGGGAAAGTTTATTACTTTTAAATAGCCTCATCTAAAACTGTTCTACAGACAGGATCTCAAAAACGAATTAGTGAACACAGTGAACAAGGGAAGCAATGAAAATCCTCACAAAAATACTTATTTTAGAAATGGGTTTTTTTCATGAAATGGTTTTGTGAAGTGCTTTAAAAAAGACATCTTCATTCAAATTCTTTTCTTTCTCTACAAACAAAACAGAACTGTGAATTGACATTTTGATTTAAAATGTCTTTTTAAGATCAAACTCCTTTTCTAATAAATATTGCATAGAGTTTCCCAGCATCCATTTTGTCAGCTGGAAAATTTATACAGTTATGATTCTATTAGATTTCTTGCAGTGGACTGGGCATTTAATCAATGAGAGCAAAGAACATCTAAATAGGGTTAGGCTGCAAATTCCTTTCAGTGAGAAGTTAAATCCCCATTAGCTTTGAGCCATAAGCCCCCTCTGGGTTTAGCACACAGCTTAAAAGATAACTCTGTGAGGGGTCATGGCTCTTTACTGAGGCACAGAAAGCCTATTTCACAGATCACCCTGCAATAATAATGTAAATATAATCCCGTTCCAGTGGGCACTTTATCCTTACAGAAAACAAGCAATGTTTTCTGTCCCAGAAAAAAAACATATTAATCTTCAATTTAAGGGTGAAATAATTCCCTGCTTCACTCCAGCCCTATTACAGAGAACTACTGAGTCTGTCCTCACCGTGAGCTGATGCTGGGGCCAGCAAAGTCCCCCCACCTCTCTGTAGCGCAAGACAGGCACAGGTTGCTCTCAGCAGCTGCTTTCAGCAAGTGAAGTTGTTTCGGCACATCAAAACACATTTGCTAAATGTCAGTTTTGACTGTTTCAGGTTAGGTCAAAGCCAGGTTAAAATAGTACAACCTATTGTTTTTCAAAGTCTGCAAACTGCCTGCCAAGTACTTTTTGGTCAACTAGTACAAGAGGCTGATAACAGAGGCTGGAAAAGAAACTGGCAACTTCAAGCTGAGCTTCAAAGGGCTGTAATAAAATGCAACCCCGGTTCAAATCATCACAGAGAAACCGTTTGTTTAATCAGTGAGAAGAATGCTAATTTGTTTATATATCAAATTTATTTGCCATTTGTACTACTGGACCACTTACTAGGATTAGTGAGGAACCAGGGCACGACAGCCTCAGATGCTGTGCAAACACAGAACAAAAAGCTGGTCCCCTCCCAAAGATCTTAGAAATCAAGTACAAGTTAAAGGACAATAGGGACATGACAAGGAAATAAGCAGGCAGAAGAACCCACAGTAAAAACCATGCATGTATCTCCCCATGTTGTTACAGCTGCACTGCATTCCCTGTAACAGAGACAGCAGTACCAGGTGCTGTTTGTAAAAACACTGAAAAAATATGAGTGGAGTGATACAGTTGCTAGGATGCTTTTACAATTAATAGTAG
The DNA here is from genome assembly GCF_030490865.1 of Poecile atricapillus. Taxonomy (NCBI): domain Eukaryota; kingdom Metazoa; phylum Chordata; class Aves; order Passeriformes; family Paridae; genus Poecile; species Poecile atricapillus. The sequence goes on from NC_081250.1 coordinate 141,020,789, forward strand.
CAAAAATTTTCCCTTGTTATCACTGCTACTTCCAAAGCAGGAACTCCATCAAGACATAAACTTGCAACACCACCTCGGGCATAAAAGGTTTTCACACTGGAGCTGTAGCTTGAATTCTGCTTATATATAAATATAGATATAAAAGCATTTGTCTGAAGCAAGGACAGCTCAGGTGACTGGGAACAGTTAACCAGATAAGATGTCCAGCAGAGCCTGGACGGGCAGGCAGGCTGGCCTTGAGGTACATATAATGAAAAGTCCTCAATACATGTGCAGATGCAGCTCTGCTGAACCTCACAATCTCTCTCTTGGCCTCGCATGATTCACACAAAAGGGGCAAAAAAATACCCTGCTTGTATGTCTGTCCTGTGAGACCTGGGAATAATCCTGTTGCAAAAGTAAACAAGCTTGCAAGGCTTGCAGACTGAAAGCAAAGGATAGTACATGTGTATGCTTCATTAGTGTAACTGGTTTCCTTCATGCTCTGGTGTGGGAGTACCTGTGAAATGAGGAGCTGGAAGCACAGCTTTCTCAGCCACATCTGTGCTTTTACAGAGGCTTGGGGATACACAACAGGGATAACTATCTGTTTGAGGCTTATTTGCTTTATTTAGCTCAAGGGCAGGTCTCACTTGCTACTTGCTGACAGCACAATCAGATTATATCAGGGCTGCTGCTTTTTTCCTTTTTTTTTTTTTTTAATTTTTTTTTTTTTTTTTTAAACAGCAGCAGCACTGATGGGCACAGAGGGGAAAAGAATGTATGAAGAATAATTTCTGCCTCAAAGTGCTTCTGATCTCAAGGTCACTTACAATTTCTGCCAAAGTCACTGGGTTCATCATCAGTGGGAATGAGCTCAGGTCATATGGTCAAAGCTGAAGATATGAGTAGTCTATAGAGAAGCAAAAAATGGGAAGTGGGAGGAAAACTAACCCTGGCAGGTTATATAGCAGCATAAGCAGCTGTTGAACTCCAGTTCAACAAGAGATATCCCAAATGGAACCATTGGAAAAGAGCTTTGACATCAGCTATAGTGCTGACACCATACCTCTGCAGGTTGCAAACACCAGCCCATGTCCCCACAGTCAGGGTGACTCTTCTCTCATCTTGCACACCAAAGGCCATCAAAATATTATCAACATATATTTCTAAAGAGATCACTCACATAAATAAGCTGACCTTTGGGTTTATTGCTATTGTAGGTTTGTGCTCCAGTGTTTAAAGGACAAGCTTGAAACTCTAGATAGCAAATATTGGAAACTAAAAATTTAGTATTTATACAATAATCATCTACAACTCTTTAAAGACCAACTCTGCAATTTCTCCCCTTTTAGAAGCTATAAGAGGCTGAAGTAAAGCTTGTGGCAGATTGAGACCCTAAAGCAAAACCTCTGAGGAATCTGCCTGATTGGTTATTGAATTTAAGAAAAAAAGATGAGGATCTGGGAGAGGATTTTAAGCTAGCTGGTGGCAGAGGTATGTCTGTGACATTTACATCTCTTCTGCCATGGGGAATGTTAGAAACTTATTCTATTATTAATTTATTCTGATGGGTAAGTAATGGCCCACTAGTTATCCCAAGTCAGAAGCTGAGAATACTGGAGTGTTCTATACACTCTTCGTTTAACCAAGGGTTATTCTGCAGCTCTTTCATTAAATGAATGATAGATTAGACAATGTACAAGCCTATCAATTCCAAAGAGGGCAGACCAGTTCTGAAGTACGTGCCAGTAAATTCTACTTCTAGGTCACTTCAGCTTCCTCCAGGAGGAGGAAGCTCACACTATTTATATTGCACTGCCTTTTCTTAGCCCACTGAAGGGACAAATCATCATCACCTTCAGAGGCAGGACTAGGATACTCATAGGATTCTTTCAGATTGACAGCACAATCCCTGGATCTCAGTTTAGTTTACAAACACTAGACCTGGCTCACACTGAGGTTTATAGGATTTGTGCTTAGCATGCAGTGACACTAATGATCAATGACCAGAAAGCCCTCTTCAACAAAACTGTTAATGAGATAATTCAGTAGCAACAGAAGTACAACAGAGCAACTACATAAGCACAAGCCAACACAGTAATATATAGACATTTATAAGTGCACGCAGATATACATTCATCTTTTCAACATGTGCCATGTCCTAGGGTACTGCTAGAGATTTCTGGGTCCCCAGCAGCTGTTACCTGACCACAGTGGTCCTACCCCTCAACCCCTGTGACGAATTCTACATTTGTTCCTCTGTCAGGAACTGAGCAGCAGCAGCAGCAGCAGCAGTCCCCCCTGCAGCCAGCATGTGCCCCAGCCCCTCCGCTGCCTCCCTCCCATGGGCACACCCTGCACACCCCTCTCACCCACCTCAGTGAGTGCCAGTCTCTTCCCTCCCTGCCCAAAACACCTCACCTTCCCTTTTACCCTTCCCTTCCCACAGCAGCAGCCTCTAAATTCTTCTGCTGAGGGGAAGGAGGAGGAAGAGATTACCAGTGGTGCTGAGCCAGGCTGCCCTTGCCTGCTCCCCGTTTGCGTGGTGCAGAGGCTGCACACAGGAGCAGCAGCTGGTGCTGGACCCCAGCACATCTCCCCCCCTGGAAGCGCCCTGTGCTGGGACAAGTGCTGCAAGAAGCTCTCAGGCTGTGCTGTGCAGCTTGCAGAGCTGTCCCTGTGGGAACAGCAGCAAGGGCAGAAGCCTTGAGCCATGAGCCACGTGTTGTACTCTGGTGAATGATGCCAACACGTTCACATCAGGAATTCTATCTACCATTACACAGAAATATTGTCTCCCTGACAAAAATACCTTTACAACATTCATAGCATTCTCTAACCAGTATTTTCAAGTTACTTCACAGCAGCTCAACACCCACCACAGTCAGATCAAGCTGTGGCAGTAGGGTTCTGCAAATAGAAGCCTCAGATAAAACAGGAACGAGGTGTCCATGCTGGGCCATGGCATGGCCACCACCACCTTCTGCCAGGCATGGGGAGTTAGAAGAAAGTTAAAGACAAAATACATTTAATAATACAAAGTCAAAATAAGTTTTGAGAAAGGGAGCGTGATTTTAATGGAAAAGAAAACTTTATCAAATCAAGGACACTGTATCCTAAAACCAAAAAAACTCCAACAAAACCAAACAACAACAAAAAATAAACCAAGCACAAAACAAACAGAATGTTTATTGGGGCTGTTAAGGAGATGTTACCTAACAGGATGAGCAAACTCATTACAGCCTATCTCCTTGAAATTCTTAACTTTCTTATAGTCTACAGTGCATTTCCAGAGCATTAGTTGCAATGGTGAATTCCAGCTACATTCAATACAGGCAGTAATTAAATGGTTATAAAAACGTGGAGCTGGAATGCTGACAAGCTCTATGAGCAGCATTATCGGCAGTGATGGCCAGGGAGTCAATCTGCTGCACTTCTCCAATGGTTTAAATAATGTTTGTCAGGATCCCACAGTCAACACTTTCTCCCCCCGTCTCTCTGCATCATGCCGCAGTAATTGTGCAGATGCCTGCTGTGTTCAGGAGATGGAAAGCTCCAGAAATTCCTCAGAAGTAAAACACAACAGAAACCCTCAGTCAATTAAGTCATGTTCCACCTTCCAGCAAGACTTACCCAATGGGCCACCAACAGCTCCTCTCCCAGATGTGCATCCCCCTACTCCTATGGTTCTATGGCACCCCAGAACTTCCCATTTCTTACTTGTGAACAGAAATAATTATCATTTTAAATACATACTCAGGAGTGTGTGGCTGACATGTACCCATGAAACTCAAGAAGGAGCCTCATATATTGACTTCAAAATTTGTGATCAGGGTTTTTGTAGTGGTTGAGAATCTCTTGAACAACATTGCTGTGGAAAAGACAATGGGTTATGCTATTGCCTTGGTCCCACACTTCTTACTAAAAACCATTTCCCAAATCTCCTAAAATGTTCTTGTAGCAGCAGGGCCTCTTCATCCCCAGGGGAGAAGTGAGGAAAGCAGGTCCAAGCCCCTTTTGCTATGTCCATTGCCCCTCACCCCTGTGCTGGAGCAGAGCTCTGCTGTAACTACAGCTGTCTGAAGCCAAGGCTCTGACTCGCGCTGTGACAAAAAGCAGGCTCCTTTGCAAGGGCTATCACTTTTTGAAGAACCATTGTTTTTCTTTAAATTCAACAGTTGCTCCTCCAGTGGGAGGAAAGGAAGTGTGCACAAACAGCCCTGCTGCCAGCCGAGCCATCCTGCACGGAGCAAAGCCCCAGCTGCTCACACAACCCAGCTTGTTCCTGGCATCCACCAGACACAGAAATATCAGCAGAAGCAAAGGAACACACACTGTTTTTTTCCCATACGTATTCTCTCACACAACATTCTGTTTACTGCTCTACAGTCCTTCTGCAGCCTCAAACAGGTGTTCAATTTAAATTACCTTTTCCTACCATCCTCTGCTTTCGGTATCCTCACCACATTCCTTTCCATGGATACCCCTTTGTGCTTGTGCTCTGTTTCTGACAAAAATCTACAGGGCTCTCCCAACTGGCACCACTAAGGAGAAGAAAAGAGATCAGCTCTATTTTACCATCTGATTTGTTTCATACAATCAACCAATTAGGCAGGTCAGGGCTGTGTAATTCCACAAAACTAAGTCTATGTAACAGCTCATCATCTTTTACTATTATTCTCACCTTTCATCCCTATTTTACTCTCATCAGCAGTTACACAAACTTGTCACATCTTATTCTTAAATGCTGATCTCTTCAATCAATGCACTGTCTCCTCTGCCTTCCGTCTGCATTGCCCAGCACTGCAGTGATATGATCCTGACGTTCACTAGCATGAAAAAAAGTCTGTCTTGCTTTTGGGTTGCTACCACTACAGACATCCAAGCAGTCCCGCCAAAAACTGGAGAGGCAGGAGGAAGGAAAACACACCTCAAACCTTAGACAATATAATGTACCTCCTTGGAAACACTGATCAAACAGCAGAGCAGAGAGACTTTATCAGCAGCCTGCTAAAGGAAATAACCAGAGGCAAACCCTCCCTAGACACCAGAAGATCTACAGAAGGAAAGTGGTATGAAATATTTTCTTCTCTTGCAGATTCTTTGGTAAAGAGGTATAAAAGCTCAGCAAAATGTTTCCTGCATTAGGACATTACAACTCTCTCACTCTTGACTCTGATGTTTACAAGACATCAGTTCCCACCACAGTCTTATAATATTTCTAGTTGATTAATTAGATTAAGAAATAAATCAACCATGAAACAGGATTCACTGAAAACCAGGCTCTATTAATTCTGGGGCTGTCAGACTTCATGTTTTTTGCAAATAACCAGGAAGTCCAATTACATGCACAGCAAACACACAGAACATTAGATTCCTCAAAGAATCTACAGAGAAAGCCCAAGCCCAAAATAATAGTCTGTCTGAGCAGGAACCTGTTCCCTTGCAATGGGAAGAGCCTGAATAGTACAAGACATGCAGCTGCCTTCAGCTTGTCAAGTCCTTGCCAAAAGTATCCATAAACAGAGTCATCCCCACTTAGCAATGCTCCATAGCTGGCCAGATGGAGCCCTGAGGGGAGCTGAGTGGAGAAGCGAGGCCTGAAGAGCCGTAACACACGCTCTTCAGCTCTTCAGCTCTTCAGCTCTTCAGCTCTTCAGCTCTTCAGCATGCCAATAGCTGGGCACACCAGCACCCAGTGCAGCAGCCTGGCCCTACTGAGGATTCCAGTCACCAAAGCCATCAATCCCCTTGCTTAACCAAGCATGGTGATATTGGTCCTTTAAGACAAAAAAGACCAGGAAATCTTCTTGTAGAACAGAAACCAGGCCTGGCTGTGCTCCCAAGACTTCAGGAGATGATTTGTCTCTGCTGCTTTGGCACAGTTAGCTTTTGGTAGACACATGCTGCTGCTATTCCCTTGGTGATCAAGTTAGCAAAATCAAATGACTAAAAATGAGAAGTCTGTGGAGAGAAAGAGGCCTTTAATGTGATCTAACACAACTTAAAATCTAAAATGAAGACAGCCAACTATGTGGCATAACAGGAGGAATTCACTGAGTTAAAATTCCTATGTTAGAAACTGGCAATTTCTGTAGTTCACAGAGATAAATACTCCTCTCCAGAGGGCAATTCATGCAGCAGTTATTGTAAAGTGGGAAGAAATCAGTTTTTGGAGCTGCCAGGTTTTCTCCTTTTCTTTGTTAACAAGTGTGAAGAGTCAGTATCTCATTTTAGCTAGCTGTCAAGCTAAAGTTCAGAGGGATGTGAAGCTCATCCAGAAGACCAAGAGACTCCACTTGATCAACCTGTATTTGATTTTGCATCAAATCCAGTATTTTAAATCCAAGGTCATATCATTCAATTATAATTTGTGAATGCTGAAGTGGTACTGCAAAGACTTGGGAGACAGGAAAATAAGAGTAAATTAAAAGCTCTGGAGTTTCCATAAGGTTTTTTGATTACATTACCATACACAACTCACATACATATACATTATTCTTTTAACTGCATGCCATAATCAGAGATGTCAAGGCAGTTCATTAAGTTTTGCAAGTCCAAACTAATGGATCTTGAACAAAAAGGAAGCTCAAACCCATCCATCCCTCCTTTTCCCATTCCTTCCGAAACCTATTCTAAATCAAAGGTATAGATTATCCTGTTTCCAATACAAATCCTGGATAGTCAGAGATAAAACAGACATTCAGGAATTCCTCTGGGCAGGTTTATTTGGATGGCATCTTCCACAGACAGGGAGGAATGGATGTTTAAAAAAGACTTTTCTCAGCAGGTGTGAAATTGAACAATCTTTTAAAGTAACTGTGTGAGGCAAAACTAAATAGAAATATAAATTTAAAAGATCATGACAATCAAAGAATAGACTATGTATTGTCCTTTTTCATATAGAGTTACACAACTACACATCCCTGTCACTGAGCAATGTAATACACAACTCAATACTCATTTTGACAGCTCAGGAACCACCTGTCACATACAGCCCCTGCAGCACTGCCTTCTTCTCCTTGGAAATCTCTCATGGAAGCTTGAGGGTTTTCAAATGTCCTGCTTTTTGTCTTCATAAATCCAAGATCCTAAGTGAGGCACCAGAAATGTACTATTTACACCTAATAATATATGAGCTGAACAGGCAAACTCAGCAGCTAAGCATTCTCCCCAGTCCCTGGGGTGATGTCAGATTTTCAGCCTCTTACTGCCTTCACTTCACTGCTCTGCTCAGTGATGGTTCCCAATGACATTAGCAAGAATTAAAACTAAAGGCCAAGCTGTCAAAACATGACACAGTTACACACAGTCCTGCAAATTTGACTGTTAACTTCTTTTACTATTACCACCAGTATTGTGAAGATTTTTACTTTGAAACCAATGAACTCATGCATTTGCATTGAACAGTGAGGACTGTCTGTGGGGAAGAATTAAACTTAGAATCTAGCACTACCAAAAAACAAGAAAAGGGAAAAAAGATTGCAGGAATTAGACAATGTATTGCCTATGCTTTAACTGACATTTTCTTCTTTTAAAAGAATAACAATATTTTATTTATACAAGTAAATTCTGAACTGCACTCTAAATGCTCTTCCATCAATGAATCAACTGCTACCTTATTCCATTTTTTATGGTAAAATTACAATAATTAGTCTTAACTGGACAGGAGAAACCAAACCACTTTATTCCAGGTCCAAAAATATTTCAGCAATCGTGTATTAATTTTCTCTAATGCAAGCACTAATCTGTAGCACAATTATTTAGGAACTTAGAATGAATTTATGTTCAAGCATAATGACTAGTATCCTCAAATCATGGTCAACTCACTCTCTGAAAAACTAGTGTCTACATGGGAACCTTGTTCTGAACAACCACTTTAAATAACTGGCCCCTATGCCCAAGGTTTTCATCACATCAATTCTCCAGGCTCACATTACTGCATGTTTTCCAATCTCATGTGCACAATTTCAAGGTACAAGTTAAAAGTTTAAGCTATATGTGGAGGTCTTTCAGGACTTTTTTCTGCATGGAAGGCACATTAATATGTATTGTTGACCAACAGCTATTTAGTACCTCAGTACTTCATTTCTAAATGCTAAAAAGTTTATGTAGAAGGGGAGAGTACAGGACCTGACTTTTTAAATGTCAGAGTTACCTGGGTGTATAACAAGTAAGAAATTCAAAGCTACGGAAAAAAAATAAACAGGAAATCAACTTCAGAGGCATGGTAGAAATAAAACCAAAAGAAAATCCAAAGTTTACCAAGTCCATACCCAAAACCATACAGAGGTCTAAGCATGGAGAAACATAATTTAGTTTGCATAGAAAATCTTTTTCATTCCCTGGTAATGAAAACAGGACACTGATCTCTATGCCACAATCTCAGTCAAGGATGGGTGGTAAAAATAAATGGTTGGAAACAGAGCTCCAAGGAATTTATTTGGTAGCTGTAGGGGAGATATTCAGGGGCCAAATTGTTATTTCAACAGTGAAGTAAATCCTCTCTGTGCCCAGACAGCCCTTCTATTGAGACAGTCTATGGTTACAATAGAAACTAGCTCACAGTTAATCTCCAGCAGAGAAAGACATGCCTTGGCTGAACCACAATGTGTAGCCCTTCCTGGTGCTCCCTCCAAAAACCCTGCTGACAACATCAGAGCTGACCAAGCATTAGTTAGGAGGACCCAGTATGGCTGCTGAGCTTCAATCAAAACTAATTCTTATCTCTGGGCTTTTTAGCCCTTTTGCTCATGGATGCAAATCAGATAGAATAATTAAGGTTGGAAAAGACCTTTTCAAGACCATCAAGTTCAAGCTTTGACCAAACACAATCCTGTTACCTGTACCACGGCACGAAGCGCCTGTTACCTAACCGTGGCACTCAGAGCTGTGTCCAGTCATTTCTTGAATGGTAACTCCATCACCTCCCTGGATAACCTGTTCTAGTGCTTAACCAACCCTTCAGTGGAGAAATTCTTTCCAACCTGAACCTCCCTGGAACATCCTAAGGCCATTTTCTCTTGTCAATTGCTTGTTACCTGGGACAAGGGACCAATCCCCACCTGGCTACACACTCCTTTCTGGTAGGTGTAGGAAGCGGTAAGGTCTCCCTCGAGTCTCCTTTTCTCCAGGCTAAACACTCCCAGCTCCCTCAGCTATTCCTCATATAACTGATTCTAGAACCTTCACCATCCTGTTTCTGGGCCTGGCTATTTGGCCAGTTTTTAACCCAGCAAAGCTTGCACCAGTCCAAACCATGAAGCCAGCCTCTCCAGGAAAATGCTGTGGGACACAGTATTGAAGGTTTTACTACAGTCCAGGTAGACAACATCCACATCCTTTCCCTCATCCAGTTGGCAGCTCACCTGGCCACAGATCAGGACCTTCCTTTCACAAATCCATGCTCTATGGGGCTGATCCCCTGGTTGTCCTGCACGTGTGATGTGATCACACTCAGGATATGCTCCTTCCCTGGCTGACAGGCCTGTAGCTCCCTGGATCCTCCTTCCAACCCTTCTTGTAGATGGGCATCACAGGCCAACCTTCAGTCATCCAAAGCCTTTCTGGTTAACCAGGACTAAAGAAAAATGATGGAGAATTGCTCGGAAAGCTTTTCTATCAGATTCCTCAGTACCCTCAGGTGAATCCAGTCCGGCCCTAGATTTGTATCTAAGCGGCACAGAAGGTCACTAATTACTTCCTCCTGGATTGCAGGGAGTCTATTCTGCTCCCCATCCCTATGCATAACTGAGGCAAAGAAAGCATTAAGTACCTCAGTTTTTTTCTCATCCTTGGTGACATGTTTACCACCCCATACAGTAAATAATGGGGTTTTTCTTTGGCCCTCCTTTTGTTGTTAATGTATTTATAAAACACTCTTTACTACCTTCTACAGCAGTGGCAAGACTGAGTTCTAGATGAGTTTTGCCTTTCTTGTTTTCTCTCTACGTGACCTAACAATGTTTTTGTACTCTTCCTGAATTGACTGACCTTTCTTCCAAAGTTTATAAACTCTTTCTTTTCTGAGTTCTAGAGAAAGCTCCCTGTTCAGCCAGGCTGGTTTTCTTCCTTCACAGCTCATCATTATTTAGCACTGCTTCCCAAGGGACTCTGTGAACCAGTGCCCTGCACAGGCCAAAGTCCACCCTCTAGAAGTTGAAGGCAGAGGCTTTGTTGACCCCTTTCCTTACTTCACCAAGAACCAAAATCTCTGTCATTTAATAAGGAGGTTGTAGTGAGATGGGAGTCAGTTGCAAATGGCCTTAAGCAGCATGTGGAAAGGTTCAGATTAGATATCATAATTTATTTATTTTTTTCACAGAAAGAAAGGTCAGGCACTGGAATGTTGCCCAGGTAGATGGTGGAGTCACCATCTGGAACTGTTCAAGAGGCATTTGGATGTGGCACTTGGGAAGTCAGGTTTAGGGGGTGACTATGGTGGGACTGGGTTGATGGTTGGAGTGGACAAACCTTGAAAGTCTCTGACAACCCTGATGATTCTGTAATTCTGAAAGGCAGTAACATGAAACTGGTGTACACAGAGGGAAAAAACACCCCAAAACTAATCCCAGAGAAAGTCACAAAATATCCATATACGTTTCTAATAGGAAGAACTTTGTCACAGCCAGAGCTGAAAGGAGAACTCAGTTTAGCTGCCACCAAACAACATGCCTGCAGGGAAATGCCGCTTTGCATGCAGGAATTCTTGGGCATACATTTGTAAGCTACTTCTTTACAAGATTAAAGATTTTGAATATCCTCTTGATACAGGCTTTGCTAACATATACTGTGGGCAGGATGCTGCCAGGCATGCGTTTGCTTACCAGAATCAGAGACATAAAGAACAGTCTGGACATACACAATCTATTTACAGAAATGCTTCTAATCGCAAGAAAAGGCAGAATAAGGCCAGCAAATACAATCTCCTGTAGGAAGAAAAAGTAGTTGTCCTCCCTTTTAAACGTTTACACTAATATTCTGTGGTTACCAGTAAATTACCAAAAGAAAAACTTTGCCTTCTACCAATTTCCTCCCCTTTCATGTTTCATGCATATTTCTCTGAAAACATCTTCTCTGACTGGCAGTAAGATGCTTTATTTTTGATAAAAGCAATGGTAAATGAATCCAAAGAATCTACATTTCCCTTCTTTACCTTGGACAAATTTTGAAAATCTTCAGAAGAACTTAGCTACTGAACAAAAGCTGCAAAGGTAGAGGTTGGAAGGGACCTCTGGAGGTTGCCCGGTCCAGCCCCTGCTCAGAGCAGGACCAACCTCTAGCCAAGAGCCAGATGCTCAGGGCCTTGCCCAGGCAAGTTTTTAACTCCTTTGGGGACTGTGATTACAAAGACTTTCAGGGCAATTTGTCCCAGTGTTTGACCTTGCTTTCTGAAGAATTTCTGCTTTATATTGAACTGGAATTCCTTGTTTCAACCTGCGAGATTAAAAAGATATCAGCTATGGCAATTTGAAGCTTTAAGAACTGCAAGTGTTGGCAAATCCCAATTCCCCAGCACCAAGATGGGAAAGTGGAAGGAAAGAAAGTCTACATCAACAAAGTTTAGTAGAGACACACACTGTCAATTCCCTCTTTTCACAGAGCTGATTCACACATTTTGGCCAAGGGCCCAAGGTGCTTTTGATCATGGCTCCAACCTAGACCCTGGGTCAGTGCCATGAGGAGCGCCTGTTTTGTTTGTATTTGTATCCAGTTCTACCACTAATCAACTCTTTAGGAAGTTTCTAAGTTTCACACACTGTGGATTTTGAAGATTAAAGGCTCAAAATATGTTGCCTGGATACAATTGGTTTGATAAGATTTCTGAAGAGAAGATTATGCAAAGAATTACCAGATGCAGTGAAATAGCTCAGGAAATGCTTCTGAACTGCTTGCACCATTACATTTGTCCCTGATGTTTCTCGTTCCATCTGCAGAACAATTTATTTTTTTAAAAAGTCATATTTAAAAAGAAAGCAAATAAACTCTGGTCAAGAGTACAACAGACGGAAACAAATGTTTGAGTTAGTCTGAACATGTTCAAGTGAACTATGGGGAGAATTTCATAGATGTTTGTTAGAACTATGCAGGCTAGTCGAGTATCTCTGTATATCAGAAGGTACAGCTTGATGTAATTTCTGATTATTGACCCCAAGTAAAATATGCTATTTTTATCTCAAGACAGTGCCAGTTGACTATACTACTTCTTAAAAAAAAAAAAAAAGGAAGATTTTGTCTTCATTGCAAAAAACATAAAAATAAGCAAGAAAACAACATTAAAAGACAATATTAGAAGCTATATACCAAAGCAAGGAGATTTTCAGATATACACCCTATATATACCAATATATATACCAATTTGTATAAATCAGATGTAGACAGTTGGTCCCTTTTGTTATTTTCATGAGGAAGTTCTAGCACCAAGTTGTGTATCACATGTTTAGGTTAGACATGATAGGATCTTGTTTTTTTCTTTCAGTTGTCTCTGTTAGAGATCAGTCAGACCAGAGAGTCATTTTTAGAATAACCTTCCAATAGATCAGTCAGCTTTGTCATCCTATTTGCCTATTGAAGCAAAAATGACAACTACATTTACCTACAAACCTAAAAATTAAAACCCAAAAGCTGCCTATCCAGTTCTTACTCAGTTCAGTGGTGGCCACAGTCTCCCGTCCTTAACAGCATAGGGATGTTTCCTCTTCCACAAGAAAGACACTTGCTGGTTTATACACATCCTGCCATTTGTTTCATCAGGAGACTCCAATAATTCTAGCACAACACTACCAAGCTGGTTTGGCCTGCAAAAGGTATCAATCTCTTAGTCCAGATTCTTCTTCTGGTTGTTTCTGTAAAAAATGTAATTTTAAATGCCAACAAGTCAACACGTTCACCTCTAAGGTGAATCTGGAGTACAGAAGAATGTGCAGAATAAACCAACACAGTGAAGACCTTTTTTGAAGCTTTTACAACCAAGACATGAAAGTGACATGAAAATCTTCCAGAAAACTTCTGAGGTTTTTGATATAAGGCAAAACACATTCTTTTGGATAAAAAGCGTGCAAAATGTTGGCTTTTGGAAGTCTAACTCTTGACATCTCCTGAATTATTCTTCATGATATCAACTTAAGTACAGTCATCTTGATTAATTTACCTCAAGACAAATTTACAAAGTACACTACAAGGAGGAAAAATGAACATTTTCAGGTCAAGACTGTTAAGGGACAAGATTTTGAACTTACTGTTCTAATCATCATGAAAAATAAACCTTGGGATTTCAGATTATTGATAGTACTCAAGGTATTGAGGTAACTCAAAAAAGTTATGGTAGGTCTAGAACAACCATTAGGTGGTAGTATGACAAAAATACTAAATTGAATAAGGATTAAATTGCCAGACCGTGTGGTGAATCTATTCAGATAAGATTCTTCTGTGAACCCACATTTCATTAGCATGAAAGGAAAAGGAAAGTGGGAGAAATAAGCATGCCCAAGTGATACAGGCAAAACATGACCTCCATGGGACATTCCTTTGTTTCTCAGTCACATTAGCAACTGCATTTTGTCATGCACTGAGATCTAGAAATTTGCAGGCCACAGCTGGGATTTTGAAAACCTATGGCCACCACAGACACTTTGACTCTGTGATTACTGTTCATCATGCCCTTCTGGCCTTGAACTGCTAAAAAAACAATGCCTGTAATGCAGCTTACAGGAATTGGACCAGATAACTTGATGCTCTCTTAATATTAAGAGCTCATGAAGAACCCTGATACAGACCCCAAAATCCAACACAGTTTTTTCTGCAGCCAAAGCATGAGCAGAATCATCTGGCACATGAAACAGGAGGACTGTGCATAAAATTGAATAAAACATTAATACACAGAAGGTAATCAAATTACTAAAGCAGTTTTGAAGGGCATTATTATTATTATTAATAATAATAATAACAATAACTATTTTTGGCATGTGGTAGCAAAGTAGTCTGTTTACTCCTAAACTTGTGTCTCTCAGTTGGAAATACAATGTGCAGTTCTTGTGCTGCAAGGCTGAATTAAACTACATTTAAAATTCTATACTCTAAATTTTATTCAGGTAAAAGCTTCCTACAAAACTTTACAGGCAAAAGGAAAGAATATTCAGTTGTTATTAATTTTAATATTTCCAGTTTTGTCTTTAGAAAGGAAATGCTAAAATGCCTATGATCTGTCAACCCACTCCAATTCTAAGTGGTTCACTGATCTGTGTTTTTTTATAGATAAAGTCACTGATGAATGCAGCAGAAATAGCATGGCCACTTACCTTTTGGGAGGGCAGAACATAATGTTACCAAGAATCCTACCTTTCCAAATACAAAACGCCAGGGCAGAAAACACAGCAAGCCTGTAATTTTTTACTTTTTTTCTAAAACACTTGAAAGACCTCAAGTGCTAGAGGGTATGCTTTCCAAATGCTTATGTAACCTGTTACACTTTTACAATAGGGCTTTTTCCTGCTCTAAATAATCCAGCAAGCAGTCTAGGAGCTAGTAGTAAAAGCAGCAGGCAGACTGCAAACATGACTGGAAGAAGAACTCAACATCTGGCTGCCTCCTGGATTCAAAAGCCAGGAAAAAAGCTGCACATCTGCAACTGGCAGGAAAAAAAGGCATGAGATTCAAACCCAGAGTGCAACCCTCTCCAAAAAAGCCCAAGAAACAAAAAAATCCCATTGTGTGACACAGTCCACAACTGCCTCTAAGCCAGCAGCAAGTATTTGACCATAACTTTAAGCACTCCTTAATCTAAGATGAGTTTTGGTACTGTCCCCCATCTATTTTGTGCTCAGCAGGATAATATTTTAGTGTTAGCTTTCATATCCTTAATAAATACCCACATCTCCCTACTAATGTAACCAGCACTTCAGCAAGCCCTCACTATGTCTCAGCACACAGAGAGAAGCCATTCCTAAAACTGGATTTAATCATCATTCCTCTCTAGAAGTGCAAAAGAGGAGAAATCCTACGGGGAAAGAAAGAAAACCCCAAACCCCAAGACAAATCAGTGAAGTATCATCAACGAGCATGTCCTGTAACATAACTATTTATCTACTGAGAACTACAAGGAGAGCAAACAAGCTATTAATTTGCAAAGGTCACTGAACAACCATCAGATAACAGGATTCAATCACTACTGACGTGAACTGAATTTCAAACACCAGTGAAAGGCCTTAGGAAGTTTTGTGTTTTCAATTTCATCAACAAACCACCAAATGCTGCCAAGGCTGCTGGTGCACCAGGAACTGAACAGGGATACACACCGGGTTAGGGAACAACAAGTCTGCAGTACACTAAAGGGGAAAATCTAAGGACTGAACCATATCAGTCCAGGGTGAATGTTTTTGGGGTGAAAGTCTTTGTTTTCTTGGACAGCCAAATCAGCACTATTTCCCATCAGACACTCAAGAACCTTTTAGTCCAAGTTCTCTGCTCAACCAGGCTTTGCATGCTTCCTCACAAGTCTACGGGAATGAGGCTGAGGAAAAGCATCATCCTCAGAACACCCAAACACCTTTATTTTGACAGACCCTCCCAGAACAGTCATGATCACCCACACAGTAGAACTCCCACGAAAAAAAGACTGATTGCCAGTTGTGAATAAAAGCAAGATTAGATGGATTAGTGTAGACAGAAATGTAAGTGGAACGGAGCTGTGAGTTTTACTTTACACAGTGCCTAAGATACATCTAAAGAGTATATTTACTTGCTGCAACTACAGAAAGTCTGGGAGCAAGGATTTGAGTGCTTATTTTCAAGTTTTTCTCGATAGCATTGCTACAAGGAAAAGGGTTGTTTCAAGGAGATGCAATTTTCAAACCATTACTAGAAAGGCAAAATCACTAGAAAGGCAAAAGGGGGGAGAAAATAATAAACCAGAAATAATTCCACCACTGGCATTCCGTCTGCCTAGTAATAAACTCCCATGCCTTGAACAGAAAAGGAAGTATCTGGTTCTTCTGCAAAGTCTCAGGCACTGCAAGCAGAGATGTGCTGCACACATAAAGAGCAGGGTGGCTGCCTCACAGTTTGCAGGCACTGCACCATCTGCAGCCTTACCTGCTCCAGTAAAAGCTGCAGCTGGAGCACCGGCTGCTACGTGGGCTCCCATGTCTGTTACTTCAAGGGCAAAAAACATAAAATGAGGATTTAAAAATAAAAAATAAAAGCTGTGGAGCTAACATGCAGTAGGTTAGCACATACTGTTTTAGTTCCCCTTCCCGCTCTGCCTCACTGGTATTGTTTATTTAGACTGTGGACACTCTGAAGAAGGGACACTTATCCCTATATTTGGAGGCTGACAGCCCAGATTTCACCATGCACCATAACCCAACCAGGGCAGGCTGTGCTGTTAAACAGGGTCAGACATTTGTCAATGGATAAGCTAGTGAGACTCTCCAAAGGGTTTACTCATTAATTAAGTGATGTTACAAAACAAACCAGTAAGGGCCAGTGAGAGCTTACAAATAAATAAGAAGTACAGTTTGTTCACAAGCTTAAAGATTACTACACTCAACTGGCTGAAAAGATCGGAAGAGGCTGGCTGGTGCAATGAAGGCAGTGGGAAGCCTTGATTTAAATAAACATAACAGTTTTTATCCTAGTTTGCATTTTTTTTTAATAAAGTTAAATCTTAAATTTGTAACTTTTTTCCTAAAGAAAGTTATCTAACTGAGCACTGAATTATCAAAATATATTGACATGCAGCTATATGCTGTGACATCTGGTACATTTTCTTTGTCAGCAGATAAATAGATACAGCATAAATATTCTAATCACTAAAATTAATTATTTGTATCACTCTTGGCTTGGATGACATTGAGGATCCAGAGACAAGGAAAAAATCATGTTCCAGTTAAATAGCACTTTTACCTGGGCCTCCATAGAGACTGTCCTGCTTCTCCCCTTCAACTCCCCCCAGCTAGATTAATTAATTAATTAATTAAAAAACTTAAGTTATTGGAGGTTTGAAGCAAACGCTTAAAGCCACTGGACTTGGATGTTGTAGCTGGAAATCAGATGCAAGGTTACAACAGCCAGCAGCCCTCACAACATGACTTCCAGCTCAGAGGGTTTCCTTTTGTCTGCTAAAGGATTTCACCTCATCTCAGATCTAACTCCATCCTTGTCCCTCAAAAAATTCAGACACGGAAAGTCAAATTGTGCCATGCAACTCAACAAATTCAAGATCAGTTCCTTCTTGGTGTAGTTTAGGTGTTCAAATACTGTTGAAGGACAAATGTGCTGCCACATAACCAGGGAAAGTATCTATGTCATGGTTTAAGGATCTGGTCAGAGGCAAAAGGGCTGAGTTGGGGAATCACTGACACTTGAAGTACATCAGGGAGTCAAAGAGAACTGATAAAACCTCCCCAGGAGTCTTATGCCACGGCCACTGAAGTTATTTCAGGGTTGAAGTGAAAAAATGTATTATTTGTAGCCTGTCTATCAAACAGAGGTGGCAGCAATTCTTCACAAAACAGTTAAATTCACCCATCAACCTTAATCCCTCTGCTTTCACTCTGCTGAGGACTCTGGGGTTTCAGCTCTTTGTGGAGATTCTACCTGCCTCCCAGTCCCGTGCCAGACAAGAAGTGTTCCAAGGTTTGGTTAAACCAACCTGGACAGGCATCAGGATACTCCCAAAAGGCGTTACTGATGAGATTAACGTTAGCTCAAGGAACATCAGACCAGGGGACTGCAAGAAAGAGAAATACATTGACAATTCACTCACATCTCCAGCACAGCCTTCTCTCCTGGTCACACCATTTCAAGAAGGCTTTATAAAGAAAAACAAGAAAAGGCAGTGAGGATTGAAAGAAAGGCTTTAAGTGCCAGTTTCCAGACACATCAGTAGACTGAGGATATCAGAACATGTTCAAAAAAATGTGTTTGATGATAGAAATGACAGAGAAAACAACAACTATTCATCATTTTTTCCTGCCAGAGAACTAATGATCATGCTGTGAAATTATCAGCTCGACAGTTTAAAAGAAAAGTATTTCTTCTTCTACATTTGCTTGCTGCAAGATACTGCAGGCATAGCTTCAGATATTTCAGGGCTTAAAAAAACTTCAAACAAACTCATGGGGGTTAGGCCAGCAGTGGCTATGACGTGCAGTGGCTGCAGTACAATGCCTGCATCCAGCAGCCCAGAGCAGAAGAGGACATGAAGGGAAGGAACAGCGCCTCACACACAGGCAGATTTTTATACATTCCCTACCATGGTGGTTTTAGCTGGGATAGTTAATTTTCTCTGGAGGAGCTGTGAGTGCTGTGCTTTAGGTTTTTGCTGAAAACAGTGTTGATGACACAAGGATGTTTCTGTCATTGCTGAGCAGTGCTTACACAGTGTCAAGGCCTTTTCTGCCCCTCACGAAGAGACTGGGGGTGCACAAGGAGTTGGGAGGGGACACAGCGAGGAGAGCTGACCCAAACCAACCCAAGGGACATTCTGTACCATGTAGCATCACACCCAGTATATACAGATGGGGTGAGAAGGACGAAGGGGGAGACACTCAGAGTGATGGCATTTGTCTTCCCAAGTCACTACTATGCGTGATGGAGACCTGCTTTCCTTGGCATGAAGGAACACCTGTCTGTCCATGAGAAGGGGTGAATTAATTTGTTTTGCTTTGTTTGTATGTGTGGCTTTTGCTTTACCTATTAAACTGTCTTTTTCTCAACCCATGAGTTTACTCACTTTTACTCTTCTGATTCTCTCCCCCATCCCATAGGGATAAGTAAGGGATGTGTGGGGATGAGTTGCTGGCTGAGATTAAACTACAATACCCCTAAATACCAGGTTACTGGCCAGTGTAACAGAGAATGCTGGGGGGGCAGGCATACAGCCATATCTGTATGGGTGTTTATGGACATGCACAGGATCAAATTACATATCTAAGGGTGGGCCCAGCCCAGAGTGAGCTGCGAGATGAGGACGTCCTCACCTCAGCTTTGGAAGGTAGCTTGCTCGTGAGCAGCAGTCCTGTGTGCTTCCCACACATTGCCAATCCAAATCCTTCACAGAGTATTCCAGGAGCTGGAGGTGTGCTCACCACCCCATTGCAGGCCAGGGGTGAAGCTGACTCAGCTCACCCACTGAGGCACTCCAGGGATGTTCACCAGCTCTGTCCCTATAGAAAGAAGTGATTCCAACAGCCAGGAAAGTTGCAGATCTCTCTTCTCCCAACAACCCACACTTTGGAAGTGGCCTGACTCAGCCACCATTTTCTGTGTTCACACCAGGTAAGTTCCTCAACCTCCATCATCCAGCTCCACAAGGAACAGTGGCAAAAATATCCTTGCACGCAGCAGTCAAGCACTCCTCCTTCCCAGCCACGGCAGGAAGAAAAGGAGTTAAAGATGGGAGGGCATGGTGAGAGGAGGGACTCGTGAAGCCTGGCTGGAAAAAGAGTAAAGACTTGCTGTGATAACTTGGGGAAACAGGACGTCACAAGGAGCCAAATGCCCACGCTGTTCCCACACCCTGATGAGATGCTGTCCAGACTCCCCACCCCCCTGAGGTTTGTCTTTATTTTTAACAAGTGCAAAAAAAATCCCCAAGGCAACACCATACTGACAAATATAAATGACTCTGAGTAAGCCCCAAGACTAATTTTCTCTCTAGCTCTCCTCCACTCAGAGGTAATCTTATACCTTCACAATAACAAGATCAAGACAAAACACATCTCTGGTCTGTCTGCTAGGGGGTCAGCAAAACACTTTGCATCTACCAGAAGCACTGAAAACTATTGCAAGGCAGAACATTTTTCTTTTAGTTCCCCTACAGCTGTAAATATGCCTGTGTGACTTCAAGTAGTAAAAAAGTACCGACAAAATCAATCAAACTGGCCCTGCTATTAGTATTCTCCAGGCCACCATAAGTGATTGAAATAATAATACTCTTATAAGTCCCACATAAAGATGGGATACTTTCAAACAGCCTTCTCTTGAGTAAATAGAGGAAGTTTGCAACTGTTCAAAACTTGCTTCAGTTTAAGATAAGGGAAATAAGGGAACAGTCTCACTAGGTCTTTCTGTTAAAGTTCAGAGCACTGAACCTGCCAAGGAAATGGGGTGTCCCATTCCAACAGTTTATTAGGCAGCCACAAAAAAATGTAGCAAATCCTATTCACCAGTAAAGGTACCTACCTGAAGAACATACATTTGACACATGTAAAATCTCATTTGTCTCCTAATTATTCAAACAACAACCAAAATGTTTTAGAACGTGCAGGCACAAATCCGATTCCATATAGTATTTACGTTTGCATATTTGTAACAAGAATTAAATGGTCCAAATGAATTTTTCTTATGAAGACTTGTCCAAAGAAACCTGAAGTCAATGAAAAGATTCCTTTCTACTCAGCAATTTAAGAAGGCTTTGGATTAGGTTCCAGTATGTGATGGAGACTCAAGAAAACACATATGGTCTCTTTCATTTTTAATCTCCTACAGACATAGCACGTTCAAAGGAATCTAACTGATCTTCTACTAATGATGCAATAAAAAAATAACTCTTATAGCAAATAAAGTACATTAAAACTAGCCATATTTAAAAATTTCACTGAAATGAACCATAATATTTGTTCCCTTGTCATTTAAGAAAGAATCATTTCATTATTAAAAACACAGTGGATGCAAGGCTTTGCCAGAACCACTTCTGCAGACTTTATTTCTTGCTTTCATTTTTCATTATTTGTTCTCCCCCAATGTACTTTAGTCCCATTAGAACTGGACATTTTGGAAAGTGACTGCTGATCTTAAAAGTGGGAAAAATTCTGTTGCTCAGCTTCAAAGACATTAAATTATGCACAGAAATGCACAAACACCTGTATGCACAACTTCAGCCTTCAATCAATACTGACTTTGTCATATGCTGCTTTAATGAAGGCATTCTCCCCATTTTTTTCAGCAGCTGAGACACTCGGGGGAAGAAAAATACCATTGCTCTGAATAAGAGGACAGTTTTCTCAGCCAGCCTGTAAAAGACCCAATCATTAAACACAGACTGGATCCATAAATTGCACTTTCTGTAGGTTTGTGAAAGGCAAAGATAAGTATGTATTTACTGTGAAGCAAACGTAGAGCAGAAATAGCAAGAAGATTCATAACTTAAATTGCAGGGCCAAAATAACAGGTGTCTGAAGCAGTTTAACCTCTGAGTAAAGATCCTAAGGCCAAGAGTTCCAGTGCCTTTGTGCAAGCAGCTTCCCCACGCTCCTGTGGCTGTGTAATCACGTCTGAGTGTGGAAGAGGCGACGAGGGCTTGCGGCAGTGAGGACGCTCCACAGGTGACACACAGGAGCAGGAACCAGAAAAAAACATACAAGGAATGGTGACCCAGAAGACACAACAGCAGAGAGAAAAGGCAAACAGAAAATTGTTGGGCTCCTTGTTGACATGGATGAAGGTTCACTTCGTAGAATACATCTGTGTAGTCTATATTCCAGGTGAAGACAGATCACATGAAGACAACAACATTGTGTGCTAAGCTGACAACACACCCTCACCACCAAATTCTCCAGGAATCAGCCTCAAACATTTTGCAAAGATTTGCAAATGCTTTGGTTCCTCTTTGCTTTCTACCCTATTTCCTCTTCACTCTCTCTACTCCTTTGGTTTGTGAAGCCAAAACCTCTGATCAAGCACCAGATGAAAAAAAAAAAAGCACATTACAAAAGCATTATTTATTCCTGCATTTGAACAAAGCTGACATTTCACATACATTCATAATACCCATCAGCTAACAGGGTTTACAGGACAGATACAGTCCCCCTGGGCTATCATTTCTGTAATGGATTCTTTACTAAATCTACATGCCAGTAAAGGATGGATTGTAGATATTGAAACAGCAAAGCTAATTAACTAAACATAACTACTTCCTTTGAAACTTTAATAGATGGTAAAAATTTCCATTTATCTATTTTTATGTGTGAATTGGAAACATATGTGAAACTCCGTATTCTTCTGTCATGGAAATTAAGAATGGTATTTTCAAGCTACATCATCAGAAATCCTGAAGTGAAGTGAGGGCTGTTAGCTTCACTGCTGTGGCAGAACCCTGGGATGACAGATGACTTTCCATCCTAATTTTTATTGGATTTGGAGATGTGCTTTTTTACTTTTACAGAAATACATCTTTGTATGAAGGATAAATTTACCACCTCTCCACTTGCACCTCCATTTCAGGAGATTTGCAGCCTTATCAGCAGAAATAAACATCAGTACTTACAAAGACTTAAAATATTGAATACATTTATTAGCATTTCTTAGCTAAGTTTGCTCACCCCAAATTTAAAATGTTCAAAACGCTATGACACATGAAACCATACTGTCTGACATCCAACCAGCTCCTCAAGGACTATTACTGGTGTAAAGAGGGCTCACACTTTGGCAAAATTACCTAAGCCAGATTAATATTTTAGCTCCTTTCCAGATTCAGCATGCTTAATTTCAACATAAAGTAAAAAAAAATTTGAATCAACTTCATATTTTGTACTTCCTGCTGCCTTTGTTGTTGCAAGAAAGACACGAAACCCTCCCACCTCTTCTGTCCTGTGCAAAACAGACAGGCTCTGAACCACTGAACTTTCAATAGCTAATTTATTCTCTCCAAGGAGGTGAGAAATGTGCAGCTAGACCTGGCTTTACCTCCACTAAAGCTGAGGCCTGTGTTTACCCCCTCCAGGAAAAAGCAGAGACCTCCATCAGCCCAAGTCACAGGAAGGCTGCAACTTCAGGAAAGCAAAGATGCAAGTATTTTTATTGAAAATTGCTGCTTAGGTACCTTGGTGGTAGTATAAAGGGAAAAATATAAGAAAGAAAAAAGTAAAAGGAGAAGGAGAGATGAGGGACCTTATGAGGTCTAGAAATCTTAACCTGCAGAGCCATGTAAAAGAGCTTGTAAGAGCAAGAACAACTACAAGAGTACATGCAGAGATGCAGTGTGTAAGATTTGATGTTCATATACAGAAAAAAAAAAAAAAAGAAAGGAAAAAACATAATGGGTGCATCAAGCAGAGCTATATAGTTGGCTCCTCTACCTTCACCCTGTGCCACGTGGCACTGCCACCACCCCACAGCATCTCTGAACAAAAGGGACACTGGCAGTTCACAACAGCAACCCAGGAGAGGAGGAAAAGACAAGAAAAGGAGGGGAAAACCAGGTGATTTTACCGTATCAGTTGTTAAGATAAACTGACACAGTGCCACTATTCATCTGCTCTACAGCCAAAACTCCCTGAAGGTTTTCTGACTGCCTCCACTGTATGTGTGGGGACTGCACTAGGGCACTGCTTAGGGATATTTGAAAGGTAATCTGAACCCAGGAACTCATGTAGTCATGTTGATCCCCAGCCTTCAATGCTGACCATGTCTTCACACAAAGCATCAGTAAAAGGCTGAAGTCCTCTTCCAAAGGCTAAACTTTTGTGCATGTTTCTCAAAACCCACTATAAAACAGCGTGAAAAGGGACATGTGAGATATTGCAGTCTCTGTGCCCAAACTGTGAGTTTGGAGAGAAGTCATCTGGGCTATTCACAGCAAGGGTTTCCATGGCCTCCCCATTCTAGTGCTTTTTAGTCATGTTGATTAAATCAAATAACCCTCCAAAAAGGAGATAATCACTGATTCAGACACAATGGTTCTTACACTTTCACAGAACCTGAAACTTTTAACTGATATTATGCTAAAATATACCAGTTAAGGGGAAATAAAAAACCCACAAATAAGAACAATGTATAAGGATGTGAAGAAGGCTGCTGCCTCCAAAACCACTGCATTCAGGAACTCCTCAAAAAACTCCTGAAAACTGAAATCAGTCAGCATGTAATAGTGATTTCTCCACCAGGTTCAAGAAGTGCCATGCCAAATTCTTGGTTCTATCCACAAACTGCTGTTTGCCACCCTCTCTGCTGGGCTGATGACAATACACTGGGTGAAAAACTATAGCAGGTTTCCTGAAAGATATTCAGGTAGGGAATCATTTCACCCTGTTGATGAAACACAAACACTCCTCATGTTCAGCTGTGTGAACCAACTCCCTGCCTGATTGCAAAAACACGTATAAGGGACAGTTCAGGTCTGCATGGCCAGTGCAACAGCCCCAAACTATTGCTGGTCTAATTATCTGAGCCAGGCCCCTAGAAACTCAGATAAAGGCCTGAACCATGTGAAGAAGAGTCAGGAACACACAGCTGGGGGTGGAAGGAGATCAGTGCCACAGTGACAACCATTTGAGAAGTTTTAAATGCAATGTAACCAACACCCCAAGTTCTCACATGTGCATTAACTCACGCTGGATCAATACACTAAAGTTGTTGGATCATACAGAATTATATTTCCACATTGCAGCACCCAATCTTCTGGAAGAGCCATGCCAAGGACCTGGAAAGCAGCCTTGTGCTAAGGAATGAATTGTAACTCCTGAATAAGAAAATGCAAAGCAATCAGTCTTGCAACCAAATTTAAGGGTCACCATCCTTTAGCACAATCCAAGGAGTCAAGTTCTCAAGAACATTTCAGAGCTTTCCAAACTTCCTAATTCCACTTGTTTTCTGTGGTTTGTTTGTTTGGTTTTTTGTTGGTTTGTTTTGGTTTTTGGGGATTTTGTTTGGTGGGTTTTTTTGGCAGATCTTTGGAACCTTCACAATTTTCTAATTTAGCTACTAAAGATAAGCTTCTTACACATCTGAGGGTGTTTCCTGAATTATTTTTTTTTTTTAATATTTTTTCAAGAAAGCAGATCTTTAAATATTCAAACACCTGGTATTCTGGATAGTGTTGCTGGATTTAGTAAGCTGGAAGAACATGCAGTGGAACAAACTGCTGGTGAAGGTGCAAAGAACCAGAACATTCATGCTGGAGTCACCAAAACTCCGAAATAAGAAGGCAGAAACAACAGAAGTGACAAGCAGCAAGTTTTAAAAATCAAATTTATTACTAATACAACAGGGACTGAATACAGAAAGAAATAGCATTGTAAAAAAGCCTTACATAAATAAACTAGAGCATTTGGAAAGGCTGCAGACCTCAAAAAAACAACTCAAACAGCTATGAAATGGGTAGAAAAGTCAATTTATTTCAATAGCCTCCAGGCACAGTAAATACAGCTTGACTGAGTATGGCACAGGACAAGTCATCCAGAACTGAGATCCATGAAAACACTAAAAAAAAATCACAGGATTCCCACATTTAAAGCGTGTCCAGCTGCACAGTGTGGACCAAATTTAGCACGCCCAGGAACACGGTGCATTTGAAGTTTTTAAGACGTCTCTATGTATGGCTAGCAAGAACATGAAACTAGGGGACACTGGACAGAAACTCATTCATGAATAAGATGTATTTTTTCTCTAAGCAAGGTTTATACAAGTAAAGCTGCTGCACTTCAATCTCCCTTCCTGTGTTGATGCAAATTAACAGTTAAACATGCCCAGCTCCAGAGGCTCAGCTGAGTCTGTGCTTTGCTCCTTGGCACAAGGCTCAGCTCTCTCTTCTTGCCCATGGAAGGACCTGGGACTTCAACTGTAAGGTCATTGCTCTTGCTGTCAAATCAACCCAGCCTTTGTTCAGGATAGGTACTTTTAACTTCTGCAGAATTTCCCACACAATCCAGGAGACATTCGGTATAAAAGATTTATATCCATCCTTTGTACAGAAATACAAGGTTATATAAAAGCTGGGATATGCAGAATACAAAGCAGGTGAGAAGCACACTTTAACTTGTAAGTGACACAATTAACACTGAAAATTCAAGATTATCACTCAGAAGTCTAGCACTTCAAAGGAAAAGAGAAAAGGTGGCTTTTTTCTCAACTGTGGCACAACTTGCAACACTAAGAGAGATCCTGGCTCTGCTCCATCAATTAGTGTTTGAAGTTGGTTTCACCGGGGCCAGATTTCATCCACTGCATGTTGACAGCAACAAGACAAGCCTCGGCATGATTGGTGCAGTTTCACAACAGCTTTACATGGAACTTAAATATGAGCTGTCCCACAAAAGGGACCTCCCTTGAGGGTCAAGCTTCTCATGGCCTGCTGCCACCCAGAGAGCCAGCCTGGGGACCTGGAACACACAACACACAGCATGGCCACAGGGATGCAGTTGGCAGAGCTCAGGTGGAAGAGCGGGAATGAGCTGCCAAGGCCAGGAGGATGGCAGGAAAGTTCTGATCAGCTCAGCTGCAGTTTCACAACACACTGGCTTCAGTGACAAAACCATCTTGCTGGGCTCTTCTTCCAGCCTCGGCACTTCTGCCTTGTGCTAAGCTCCACAACTCCCTTCTGTAGACACAACTGCTTTCCAGTCTGCTCTGTAAACTCCATCATGGAGAAAGGAAGCACTTGAGATGACATCTTTTCTGGAGCATACATTTAACCCATGTAAATTTAAATAATCTGCTTCTGGCATAGCATCACCACAATTCAGTGCAACCACAGAGAGATGCACTGCGGCACAGGGATGGGCTTTGCTCATGCAGGTCTCTGGTCAAGGCCAGCACACAACACAATTACATGCTAATATTCTCAAACAGTATATATTGGAATCTTCTTGTATGATTATTATAACAAAGTTATTATAACAGCACTTTCTGCTCCTTGGACTATATCCTGCCTTACACAAAATTCCAGTTCTGGAGAACCATGTAACTGAATGAGAACTGAGAGATACAGAACTGTCCTTGGGTTGCAAATGAAAAGCTTGAAACACACTGTAAGGGAGGGAGTGTATGTCACATAGCTTTATACAAAACTGGAAGCCAAGCTAGTATCCCTGTAGTAAATGAGGAAGGAGAATGGCATCTCCCAAAAATCACCCAGTCCGTTTCTCTCTGCTGCTGGTCCTGAGAGAAGAGATGCTCAGCATAGCCTAAATGCCTAAAGTAAGAAGAATCTTGTCTAAAAGTCTGAACATACCTGGGAAAGGGGAAAACAAAATCACAAGCACCTTTCTCTGCCTATTACCTCTAATGCTCAGAATTAGAAATTAAGATTTTGGGGGTGGCAAAGGTCGCTACACAATGAGTAAAAAATTACAGTATAAAGGCAACACTCAAAGATACAAACAATTTATTTATAAGATAATTATTTTATAAATAAAAGGAATAATAAAAAAGAGGAAAAGGGAGAATGATATATCCTTTCAACCAAAAGCCTAAAGGAATTACTTAATATTCCTTTAAGAGCAAAGGCTGTATTCCAGACATTACCCCTCAAATTAAAGTCTACCCAGAAGCCTGGGTTGCAGTCTAGCTGCCCAACGAGGACTGAAACTACCCAGGAGACAGACTTCTTGGGCAGCTGTGGTACAGGGACAGTAGCAGTGGGGCATTTTCCCTCCTGCCCCACAGGATATAGAAACATCAGTGCATGAGGATAGCATCCCAGCCACAATCGAGCCTCACACTGTGCTGGCTCAATGATCCTCTGCCCCAGAGGGAAGACCATGCCAGGACCCCACACACCAAGGCATCAAGATCTGTTGTTACCTCTACAGCATGAACAACAAAAACCATGACCCAAAAGCAAACGTGCCACACCAGGCCTAAAAAGACAGGTTTCACTTGGCTTTATTTGCTGAAGCCCAGCCCAGCCCTAAACGACAGAGAAGCAAAGAAGGATCAGCATGAGGGAGCTAAAGGAACAAAGAATGGACTTTGTCTCCAGCACAAAGCTTTTTCAGCACTCAGCTTTTAATTAGTGCTACTGGACATTAATAATACTGCCTACCCTGGGAGCCAGATGCTCAGGCCCACCTCTCACAGTCCATCACCACTGCTACAAATAAAAAGACAGGCATTTGGAGGTGATGAAAACATTTTCTGTAGGATCCAGCTTCATGGCTGCCCACATGCCAGCCCTGGCTCCACATCATTAACTGAGTTAGGAGGAACTGGAGTGTGCACAGAAATCAGACCACGCTCCCTACATGACAGGTAGGGTGTGAAAAGCATTTTCCCTGGTGATGGGAGCACTCCACACTTGGCTACAGAGGCTCAGCCCCATTAACTTCAGCAGCTTACAAAGTGCCAGGCTGAGTGGCAATGATAGGCAGCAGGGATCCCAACCCGTGCAGCATTTGAGCGGTGCTCTGAATAGCAATGGCTTTTAAGCATCTTCCTCTTCCTACTCTTCCTCTGATGCATTCTTGAGACAAAGCCAAAGGAGCCATGCAAACAACACTGGCAAAGCTGGAACTACAGTCCCATACACCCCACGTCTCTGCTGCTGATGGTAAAAGGTGCTGCGAGCTACACCACACTCAGGAAGAATGGTGAATAAGTCTTGGGCCAAGCAAAGTAACTCAAGTCTGAGTTTACTTAAGAATAGTCAAAATACCAAGTACTTTAATATCAGTGTAAAGCATCATATAAATGAAAAGGGCAGAATTAGACTCTACATGATTCCAGATCTCCTCCGAAATTTCACAAGGACACAGCTTCTGAAGTAACAATGGCAGACGTTGTTACTGGCTTTTCTAAGTTTTAAATTGTGCCCACAAGAGGCATTCCCACTAAACACTTGAAGATTTAAGTTGCCAAGGAAAGAAACAACCAGCAGCGGCTTTGCTGGATACTAATGCACCTCTGCACCTCCCAGAGCACTAGGGCAGCAAAGCAGCTCCAAGCCTCCAACCAGAGCAGAAAACTTCTGCAGAGCAAGCTGGGGAGTCTTGTGACACAGCTGAAGTACCTCACAGCTGATATTAAACTTTGGCTTGTAAAGACTTAAGCTGTTTCACTGCCTGCTCCACAGCTCACTCTGTGGCAGCATTTTAACAGGGACACAGAGGAGCCACTTGTCTCTCTTCTGCTGCCCAACAAGCTGCAAACAGCTGGTTGTGCTGGTCAGAAGCTATTTTGCCCATTCCCTCAGAAAGAAGAGGGATGTCTGTGCAGGGGACACAAAGGCCCATCTGTTCAGAGCTGGCTGCAGCGCTGGCTGGCACAGGCTGGCGTCACACGGGGAAGGGTACAAACACAAGGCTTGTCCCATTTCCCCAAAGACTCTTCCTAGCAAATGTCATTACTTCAAAACATTGCACTTTGAGAATACTTGTGTGAAGAGCTCATGGGAATCTCAACTGTGCAAATTTGAGTTTAATTTCTATATTCAACATTGCCACTCTTTAAAAAGAAGTTAAATGTGTTTCCTTACAGAAAAAGCCATGTTCTGCAAAACACTGCTTCTCTCCTTGGCCATTGCTACCATTTGCTTGTTTGTTTTGGTGCAGCATAGGGAGAGAGGGAGGGAGGGAGAGAGGGAGGGAGGGAGGGAGGGATGATAATAAAAACATGAACACTTTTTCTCCTCACCTTGAACGGGAACAGGCTCGACAGCAAGCAGCTTTATATAGTACAATCAGCACTCGCGTGCCCACAGGAGAAAGAAAACAAAGTCATGGCTCTTCTTCTTGCATAGCCTTACCTAAACTTAGCCTTAATGAAATCAACATGAAAGACATATTGTATTATATTAAAGGTCATCCTCGTCTATGCAGTTACAGGATCAGGACATGGACAGAGGAAACTGTACACACTAAACTTCAGCCTACTGAACTGCAGAGCAGGTCAGGGCATTCTGCCTGGCCTTGCTGCCTGCCCACCCTGCTTCAGCCTATGAAGTGGAGTATTTCTGTTTGCAGGGCCTCCCTTACTTTCAGGAATATCTGTGCATAAAAACCATGGATCCAGCCACAGCAGGAGGCAGGAAGGAAAGCTGGTCTGAGGGGGCTGACAGCGCCTGCCAGGCTCCCTCCCCTTCACACCTACTGTAATAAACAGGGACATGGTGGAAGGTGGCTCTGGGACAGAAACATGTTCAAAGAAAGGCAAAGGAGCTGGGAAAGGGTCTGGAGTAGGAGTCTTATGGTGAGCGACTGAGGGAGCTGGGGGTATTTAGCCTGGAGAAAAGGAGGCTCAAGAGAGACCTTACTTCTCTCTACAACTCCCTGAAAGGAGTTTTCAGCAAGATGGGGGACAATCTCTTATCCCAAGTAACAGGACAAGAAGAGCTGGCTTGAGGTTGTGCCAGGAGAGGTTAAGACTGGACAGTATGAAAATTTTCTTCATAGAAAGGGGGTATTGAGCACTGGAACAGGCTGCCCAGGCAAGTGGTGAACACATATTTCCCTGAACATATTTAAAGATGTGTGGATGTGGAATGTAGGGATGGATGGTTTAGTGGTGAATTTGGCATCGCTGGGTCAACAGTTGGACTCAATGACCTTTAGAGTCTTTTCTAACCTAAGCAGTTCTGCGACTCTTAAATCACTCCCATCCCCAGAGCAAGCAGACTAACAGGCCCTCTTTTCTCCAGCCTCCTTGGCCACTGTGACTCACACAAAAGTGTCCTTCAGCAGGGCTATTCAGAGGGCCCAAGCTGTACCACAGGGGTCCTTCCACTAGAACTGATCCCCAAAGGAGTCAATGCCAGGGGCATTGCAGCTGAAGTGCTGTTGAATCAGACTTACTTTTTGTTATTCTATCATTTATAAAGTAAATAACATTCAAAACACATGGCATTATTATGGCAGAGCTGTGTCTCACTTGACTTTTCAGAAACACTTACTGTATTTTAACAGGGTACTCTTCACTTAATACTATAAGAGATTTCTTTGCAGCACCCTCCAAAGCTATGATTACAGGTTTAACATTATGACTTAGCTTCAACTCTCCATGTTTTCTAATGACACCTATATTTAAAAGAAAAAAAAAACAACAAACTCACAAGGTAATTGTGTTTCATTCCAGACCTGGAGATCTCAGGGCTTCTGAGCTAACCCAAATTCCCCTGAGACCTCAGGCACAAAATATAGCTTCAACTTTCTTGTGATGATACCAATTCTGTCACTTTTCAATCACTCTTAAACTGTGGTCAGAAATTTGCACCTCTTTAAAGACAAGGAAAACCATGGGCTCTGGCTGTTAGCCAGGTAGCCATCAGCAGCTGATGGAGCCTGCCCGGAACCCCTGCTCATCCCCAGCAGGGATCTGCCAGCGTTCAGACACACAAAGCAGCCAGCCGGGATAAAGCCAGCAAGCCAAGGTTTTGATTATGCAATTACTTGTTCAGCTACAACTGCAGGTTTTCCTGCATAATCAGGCTGATAAGCATCAAATTTTTTCTGGTGTTGCCTCGCATCCTAAATGCTGCAAGTCAGAAAGAAGGCAAATGATACCCAGAAAACCCAGTGGAGAGAGGAGCATCATGGTGTTGGGTCAGGCGTAAGACATGCAGAGACTCTGGGTTTGGTGTACTCCACAGACCCAGAATACCTCTGATGTCTGTCACGGTCTGTAACTCTACACTGCAATGGCACCAAGGCAGTTACAAACTCAAATTTCTCCTGGAAAATCATTTATGCACAGACAGTTTTAAAGAGAGGGCATGAGGGCACTTACAAACCTCCTGTTCAAATGGAAAGGGGTCAAATCTCTGCTGGGTGCAGCTTTTTGGAAAGAAAAAAAACCCAAAAATCATTATTTCATAAACCAGCCTCCACTCGAAACTACAGTTTTGTTGTCTCCACAAACAGTGACCGCTTTCTGCTCCAGTGAAACATTATTTTTAGTATGTTTCTGCTCTTGAAGAGGTCAGGGCTGAGCTCTGAACAAGAAAGACCTAAAACATCCTCTCACCAGTGACAGTATCTGTCACCCTGGAATTCAAGAGAAAGCAGGGAGGTTTGTAGAAGAAACATTTTGATACTTTCTAATTTGACACAAGTGCCCACAACTTAAGCAGGTGACTGTGCAGAGCTATTCAACCTTTGTGATTAGCATAGAACTGCAAATAAAGAAACAACAATTGTTTAATCAAATATTATTGCACAAAATGACTGAACTTGGAGACTGAACTGCTGCCACGTGCGTTTTACAAAGCTTTTGCTCATCGCTCTTTGGAGGAGTGGGAAGGGAGGAGGGACAGCCTGACAGGGCTGGGGAGGCAGAGGATGGAGCCAGGTTTGCTGAGCACAGGAAAGCACCACAGTAACAGAGACTCCATGGACAGCCTGGAGCAGAAAGCCAGCCAAGTGAATCACCCAGTCAGGACCAAAGAGCTGTCCATGCTGTTTTAAAGAGGAATTAATACAGTAGGGATTGGGAAAAAGATAAAACTGTATTGGCATATTTTTTCCCCATCTGTCATTTATGTCATTATTGCTTGCTAAAAAATATCCTCATCCCATGGAAATTAATGGGAAAAATCATGGCAGCTTGAAGACAAGGTGACTTTCACTCTCCCACCTCCTGCTCCATGTTCACTCCCCTTCCTGGCACTCTAGCAGAGGGCAGGCTGTCCCCACCAGCCTGGCCATCACCGTCTTACCGCCAGAGGCTCGGCCACAGACAACCAGACAGGGACAGCAGGGTCTGGGTGGGAAACACAGACCCTGAAAAAACCAAAACTGCAGGTGCAGCCTTCTGTAAAGCATTTCAGAAAATGAATCAACCCTGAGACTCCTTCAGTGCAAGTATAATCAAGACTATTTATTTATGTTTTCAAAGAACAGCTAACTTAATCTACATTGCACTGACAACAACCAAATTCTGTCTTGGATATGAGCAAACACAGGTACAACATGCATGCAAGCTGTGTGTGCCCACCTGCACCTTGTGCCTGTGTAAAACTGCTGATAGACATTTATAGCTGTGCCCACATTTATAGCTGTGCCGCACCAGAGCTCTGGAATTTAACAGCTACACTTGAAGGCATTCCTAAACCAACATCAGCCAATGCAGTAGCTGAACAGAAAGAAAACAAAAAGAAAATAAACAAACTAAATAACATATTTATTATAGAAATAATTGCACAGCCTTTATGGTTTCATGGACTTAATTCCTTCACATACAGATTTCTACATGAAATCTTTAATACAGAAAAAGCTAAAAAGGTGGTGGTCAATTTACAGCTCCATTGAGAAGTTGTTAAAATTACATGTAAAGAACTATTTTATGCAAGTTTTATAGATGAGAAAAGTCTCTTCCTCATTTCCTCCTATATTCAAGGTTTCCAGTGAGTTTCAGAGAAACAAGGAAGCATTCCCCCAGAAGTATGACTAACTGAAAAGATCAAATGTAAATATCTTACAGGAATTCATATAATGTATCACTTGTGACTTCTCTACTGGAAGCGTATTTGTCTTGGCTCATACCAAATATACATCCTTATTCACTTCTTACAGCATGCATATTGATAGAAAAGTAACAGAACAAAGTGATTAAGGAGAACAGCATATCTAAATTTTCCAAAGACCTGAGTAAATACCTGCACCTAACGAAATTAACTGTATTTTAAAAAATGGGAACCAAATAGTACACTGAGTTGGTCAAAACTTTCTGGCTGTGAGAATTTCCTGTGATAAATGTGACGATAATGATGATGCGACTGCAAAAATTTTCTATGAGGAGATGGTACATTGGGTAATTCTCTGCTCTTCCACACAGAAAATTCTACTTATAAAAGGTTTTTAATGCAAGTTCAAATCAGCCTTTTGAAAGAAATTTGATTAACTTTATGATATAAAATGCCATCTCACATTGAAACATCATAAAAATTCCCACAGAAACCTGTGTGTTTTCAAGTTAGCCCTTCCTCTCCTCCCTCAAAAACCAAAAGGTATTTGTTCCCCACTCTTTTGTAAAGAGAGTGAACCCTGAAACCTCTCTAAGGTCTTAATGCTATTTATGCACATAGGCAAAAAGTTCTGGCAGTATTTGAAGGAAAACTCAAGCATTACATACTAACATTTCACAGTATGCCTAGCAGAAAAGCTCAATACATATATAAAACAAGATCAACACAGAATGATCCTAGAAAGGCAGTCAGAACACAGGCAAAGGCCATAATCAATTTCAGTTTGTTTTTATTTGGTGTAATTTATAATATACTCAGACTCACTCTTTCCTCAAGACTTCATTAAAAAAGTGCTGCTCTTTTGATAATCTATCCCACAAGTTTATTAAAATAGATATAACAGAGTGAAAGGGAAACATAAAACTGTCAGATGACCTTTTTAGTTTCAGGGATATTTTATATGCCATCTCTTAGAACTTCAATTTATGACTCTCCTTAATGGAGACTTTCAGGGTTGATTTTAACACGTAAAGTGGAAATTCCACTGGTCTGTTACTGCAATTCTTTCTTTATGACCTGTCCTCACACATCACCTAGGTCTGGCTTAGTTATACAGACAGCTGTTCACTGAACAGGGAGCTTCTTCTAACTAGCTGCTTTCACTCGCATTCTTCCTGTATTTAAATGTTATTTGCTTTTATGGATGTTTTTGGCCTGACACCTCTCCAGCATTTCACAAACATAAAGACTGAAGTTAGCATGAGGGTTTTTTACCAGTTTCAAGGCAGGGATAGAGATTTCCTCCCCAGAGCTAGATGAGAGTTGTGTCTTGCAAACATCCCAAGAGCATCAGCCTGCAACCCAACCACTATTCCTGCAAAGGGTTACAAAATCCATGAAAGCAACCGTGGCTTCAAGCTTATTAGCTGAGACATCTGCAGCACCTTTAGGTCTTTAATCAGTTTAAGTGTTGCTTGTATCACTCCTCACCATTGTGCTCAGGACTTCAAAAATTTGGATTATTTTTACTGTTTGACTGGCTATTTACCTAAGCTTCTACAATCTAGAAGAGTTTAATTTGGGCAAAACACAGTAATAACACCTGGAGCTTTAATGAAAAGCCTGTTGTCATAATCTAAGGCCTTCCAGCTTGAAGCCTGCTTCCCTTCTCTTGCATAAGCACATCTTTCTGACTTTAATAGGACAGAGCTCACAAACAACCATATCCCCAGCTCTGGAAAAGTCTTCCCAGCAGTGAGATACAGAGTAAGAATCACAGAACAGTTAAGGCTGGAAGGGACCATGGGTGGGGTATCTTGTCCAACCTCCCTCCTTAAGCAGAACCTCCCTAGAGCAGGGTAACACCTGGACTGCTCCTGAGCATCTCCAGTGAGGGAGACTCCACAACCTCTCCAGTGTTGAGCTACAGCAGCCCACCACAATGTGCTAAAAGCAGAGAGACCCAACAGGTAACAGGCATCAGCTCAGCCTCTCCAGACCTGGCAAAGCCCCAGCAGCATAAAGCTGTCATGCTGGCCCTAAGCTCGTATGAAGGTCAAGCACCAAACAAGGAATACCTGTTGATGGGACTGCTCATTACAGAAGTATGTATATAAATACACCCTATGGTCTGTGTCTCTCAAGTATATATTTATATAGTAGGAACCCTGCTGGGTCTCTGCAGACACTTCTCCATCCCACCCACCCATCACTGATGGAGGAGGAGACTGGGCACCAAGGAAAGTCTATCACTGCATGAGACAGGACAAGTAGTTTAAAAGGGACAGGTAGTTACCAAGAATAATGTGATCTTTGAAAAACAATCATAATTTGGAAACATTTTTTCTGTTCACAGCATCCTCCACAAAAAAAACCCAACCAAATAAACAAAAACCCACACAAACAAACAAAAAACCCAAATAAGAATCCTCCAAACCAGACAAAATAAGTCCAATAAAAAACCTCACAAAGAAATCAAGCAACAAGTATTGAAGGCAAATCCTGCTCACCTTATTCCTGGAAAATACTTCTGAACAGCCAATACTTAAATACCTCCTTTGGCTTCACATCAGCAAGAAAAGAATCCTTCTGACTTCTACCTGGGAAGAGTAAGACCAAAGGGAAGCTGCCTGCTATAAGGG
Source organism: Poecile atricapillus (assembly GCF_030490865.1). Classification (NCBI taxonomy): domain Eukaryota; kingdom Metazoa; phylum Chordata; class Aves; order Passeriformes; family Paridae; genus Poecile; species Poecile atricapillus. The sequence goes on from NC_081250.1 coordinate 141,056,525, forward strand.
ATATCATATCTGCCATGACAATCCTGCCAATCCCTCTGCTAGCTTTGTCTTTCCAGGCTGTTTTGTGGAGACTAAAGCCCAAAGCCCAGGATAAACAGATTAAACTTTCACTGGTTGAGTTAAAACTATTAGCTTAAGCAGCCTTGTAAGATATGTGCTGGATAACCCCGAACCTCTCCAGCATCTTCACACAGCTGTCTCTTGCTCCCCTCAGAGAATCAGAGCCAATAGAAGTTGAAATATCTATCAGTATAGTAAATCATCCTGGAAATATCTGTTCTTGAAATAATTCAGACTAAAGTGGAGATATGTTATTTCCATGGTGTAGGTTTCCATGCTCTCTCACAACTTGTTGATTATGTTAAAAGCCAATATAGGTACTGCACCAGCTGCATATGCCTATGGCAACTGGAACATAAAGCTAAACTAATGGGCCCACTTGGCTGAAAGGGCACACGAGGCTGATAAATATTCCCAAGAGGTCATGTCATCTGCTGAAGCAAATCAGGTAAGTTGTGTCTCTTTTGCCAGAAAAGAATTTATATTCTGATGTTACCTTTTTACAGTTTATTTTTATGCTATGATATATTTCTAGCTTTCTGACACTTGGAAAAAAATTCTGTTTCTCAGGTAGCCACACCATACCAGGAATTTACTAATTTTTATTCTGCCATTAAAGTGAACAAAAGCTGCTCACATAGTTTCACAAACACACATTACCCACCCATGTCCTGCCTTGAAGCTGCCTCACTGCTCAAATACATGTCATATTCAGAAGGAAATACCCCAGAGCAGAGAGGAATAAACAGCCACAGCTTTCGTTCTGATGACTTCTAGAGCTCCACCAACAAGCACAACTTCCAACAGTTCAGCAAAAACCTGCATATCATTTTTAGAAGGAGTGTGCTGTGTGCTAATCATTTCTAATCAGAGACAGTTTTTCCACATCTACTTTTCTGGCTCATTTCCTTACAATTAAAAACTCCATTTTACCCAACAGTGCAATACAGATGTGCTGCTTTGGCAGTGACCTACTTTGTTGTGCCCTTAGCATATGTGCAACAAAGCCGTAACCAGTTCAGTAGTTCAAGCTCTAGACAGACGAAATTAAAGCCAGACTGTAACAGAAGTGTACAGTAGCAGCACTCAGAAATCCATATCTGCCAAAGAATTATGTGGAAATTATGTCCCTTAATTGAATTTATGTTAAAGAACAAACAACCTAACAGCAAGGCAATATCTAGTGTTGAAGCAATCTGATAAACTATTCACAGCTGATTAAACCTTTCTTAAGCAAGTTTATTAACTTATGTTCTGGAAAAAAATTATGTTTTGATTGTTAATTAGATGATGAACAAACCAATTCTGTCTTTTCCCAACTTCCCCCACAAGCCAACTTTTGTGTCCTAGTTCATTACTCAGTATTGCTGGAGTCTGAGATGTTGCAAGATGCTGGATGTCATAACTTCAATTAATCCTCTCTCCCAGAAGTGCACGGTAAAGACGGCTGAGCAATTAACCGTCTTTTAAAGCACAGAGATATGGTCTCATAGAGCAGCTTTCCTGGTCCTGCAAAATAGCAGCCGACACACTTATTTAAGAGCATGAAGGAGGCTCCCAACACACCTTCCAACATGAATGACAAGTAGCACTCCATGCTTTCTACATACTTTGTAGTTTCTCACAGACTTCTCTAGCCCAAACCAGCCATGTCTCACCTTGCACATCTTCAAACTGCCTCCTTGCTTGCAGTGACACTCCTCAAGGCATGTACCAAATTCTGCCACTCCCCTGATGTGCCTTCCCATCATTACAACCTTGTGCCTCTGCGAAAACAAGTCAATTTATTCTGAGTCTTAACTCTTTCCCAATCTGCCACTGCAGTCCAGTGCTCTCCCTGATTGCACTAAGAACAGATGTCCTGGCAAAGACCCTCAGCACAGGCACACCTTATGCTGAAGTATTTTTCTCTGCTTGACAGTTTAAGGTTTGGAGAGGTGACATAGTTGAGCTGAGTGAAGCCCACTTCACACCAGCTTCAGCTGCTGTAGTGACACCACTGCTGGGCTGGGAGAGGCTAAAAGAAGAACCTGGCTCACCTCCACCCACCATGTCAAGGAGAGCAAATCTGTGTTCTACAGCCTGCTCACAAACTCTATACAATAAGTAGTTAAAGGACTTTCTGCACGTTCTAGAAATACTGCTACCATCCCTTCTTCACCAACTATTTTTCTGAGATGCTTGAGGAATTGTTTCAGACTTGGAAAGCCAGCTGTACTGGGACAGCTTTGTTCCCATCACATTTTGTTCACTTATGCCATTGCTCTTTTGAACTACTGTTTCCTCCAATTTCCCTTCTACTGAAGTCGCTGTACCAATTCTAACAAGTAGCCATGGCAACATAATCTTGCAGAATAAAGGACAAAATAATCCTGTGATCAGAAATCTAAATTAGAAAAATGGAATGGAAATAATGTGTTTTTAAAGCCTGGAAATAGACTGACTACTGGTACAGGTTACAAATAGAGCAAACTCTCCAATACTTATGAGCTCTGAATCAATACAGATGCTATACTTACAGCCAAATTTACAGATACATTACTAGCAGGGCAAGTTCCACACCATGTATTAAATACAGTGAGATTAAGAGAATAAAAGATAATTAAAACTCATTCCCAGGTTACACCTGAAACCATCAATCTATTTGGATCAGCACCTGAGCTGGGCTGTCCCAAATCCAAACTGTTTTGAATTCTGGACACTCCTTATCAGCTCCCTCAGGACAGACATGCAGTGAGTGTCTCTGACCCAAACCCAGTGGGCAGCAGGAGTGGGAAGAAGCCAGTGCCCTTGGCATCACCTGTGTGAAAATGCTGTCCTGAGAGGGTGGAAATGGCCTTCAGTGAAAAGGCACCTGCCCTAGCAAAATTAAGATACAAACATTGTTTTATTAACCATAGCAGAAGCCTTCAGCTTTCAATTTTACTCTCATGGTTTAAAGATTCTTCAAAGAGTTATACCAAGATTTAAATTTAATTTTCATGAAGAAATTACTACTAGGATTTTAAAACAAGGTTTTTCTTTTCTAATGATACTTAACCTGTATAATCTGTATGTGCAATTGAATCCCAGGTCTCTAGACATATTCAATCTTCTAAGCACCCTTAAGGAGATGGCAGTAAGTTGCTCCTGTAGTATATGATTTCCAGGATGGATGGGTTGACAGGGCACCTTGCACTTGGTCCAAATAAATCCAAGAATGTGTTGCCCACAGCTGCCTTATTTTCTTTAGAGTAACCGAGACAGAGGACTCATACAAGAATTACTGCAAAGACGATGTACTGATTTTTATCTGTGAAAGGTTATACAGGCTGTCTGGACTGCTAAATTAGCCTGTAATCTAATCTAATCAATGAAAAACACATCAAGTGTTGCCACTCAAGCTTCCCCATCAGCTGCAGGCAGCTGAAACAATAAAAACTGAGATTCTCAGGAACTGCTTAGACCTGGAACTCTTAGAATAAGATTACCTGCTCCTTTCCCTTTCAATTTCACTTTCAAACTGATGTGTGCCAAGGGCAGCTACATGAGTCATGAAATGTACAGCTTCTAAATAAAAGGCATTTCCCTAACTGCCCATTTGCTGGTACAAACCACCACCCCACAAAAAAAAAAAAAAAAAAAAAAAAAAAAAAAAAAAAAAAGTGTTTTGTCCATACATATACTGGAAGTATAAAGAATAACTATGCATACAATTTGCAATCACTGAGATTTACAGCCCTGACCTGACTGTAGTAAATAGTTATGTCACATACGCACTTAAGTGCCCTGTGCCTCATTTTTCCTCTATACTTGCAGGAGACATAGTTTTTGGATAAATACTGTATATTTTTATCCCTCATAAATCTCCTGTTCTCACTACTTTACTGAGAGAAGCACAAAAACATAGATAAGATCAGAAACTACAGCAAACAAGAAGCCCATACCTATTTTACACTATTTCAACATGTAATTCACACAGATAGGATTGCTTTGCTTCACACAGAGGAAATTTAAAAAGGGTAGGAAGGGGAGAATCCTTACAATTCTTACAGAAATATTGTTTGGAAAATAATGCATGTTACTGCAGTACAAATTGCATCATGCTTATTCGTACATAGCTTTAAAGCTGTGTATTAGTCCCAAGAAAGCCACAGAAGATGACTATAGTCTACTGCCTATATGCTGAAATTCACTATGCAGGGGGCTGCCTCTCTGTGGGAAATTTATGCAAACCCAGGGAGGCTGCCAAAGCCACTTCTCCACAGGCCTTGGAATTGTGTTAACTGGGAATCATTCAGAACCAATAAAACTCTAACAACATTAAGAAGATGCTCCTTTTCCCACTACATACCTTCCACCACCATCATTAATAGCTCATCCACACACACTAAACAAGTTAGGGAAAAATACCCTGCAGAAAGATAGCAAAAGTCACCAGTGCAGGGTTTTTTATCTTCACATTCCAATACAACATCTTGTGGGGGGGTCCTGACACTGACATTAGCATAGGCTACTTCAATTTTTCATTTTTTTCACTGAACACATAGAGAATAAAGTAAAGCACAACAAGCTTGGTTACAGAGTACGTCAAGGAACTGCTCTTATTCAGGATGCTTTGATAAAAACAAATACCTTTGGTGTCTTGAGAGTCACTTGAATGTAATGTGCTTCACACAAGAGAGGGGCTGCTTGATTTTCCAAAGTGCTTATTTAAGAAGCACAAATTTAACAGAACCACAAGGAAATTATTTGTACAAACAATAGCTGTCAGGATAATTTTAGCTTTCTTCCACACCTGCAAATATGTATTGTACAAGGAGGCTGCCTTGCCTCTCACGTAGGGAAATTCTCTCTGCCCCTGAATGCCTTGAGAAACTCCATCCTGCTGAACACCTGAGAAGCCACCCAGGGCTGACAAGCCCAAAATCAGGGTTACCCCCACTCCTGCTCCCTCTGCCAGCTTTGCTCCCCGCACCCACACCCAGGCTGTGATGGAAAGCTCACAGGAAATTAAACCCTGCAGGCAGAAGCGGTCCATCCCTGCAGATGAGGAGACAGTGATTTTTAAGGGCTCAAGTCCTTCCTCCTCATCACCTCCCTCTCCTCTAGAACTTTCGTCCATACAGCCTCTCTTAAGGCAGTATCACCTGTTACCTTATTTCCCTTCTGTTTATCAAATTCTATTGGATTTAAGGCCCCCTGGCCAATGACACAGACCACACCTATAAGAAGGAACTTTAGCTTAGTAGGTGAATTATACAAGTGTCAGGGATGGAAAATGAGAAGACAGAACAACCCAGCATAGCTATTAAATTTGGTATAGTAGGACCTCTCCTACTGGGCTTTACAGCTGTGCTCCCCCACACCATCACAGCTGCTGCAGCTACACCACCCCTGACCCTTCAGCAAATCTCTCCTTCCAGCAGCTCAGAGACAGTGATCAATGCAGGAAAAGGGGCAAGTGTTAAAATGAATCACTGCCTGATCCCTTCTTTTCACAGACCTTCCTCCTCCTGCCACCCACCCGGGTGCCAGCCCTGCCTCCCACACAGAGGTCTGGGGAGGGATTTTCCACTCCCTTCCTCCCCGCACAGGAATGCAGGAGACTACAGTTTAGTGCTGAGCTGGTAAATGCCTCATTTCACTGAGCAAGCAGTTTTAGGCAGGACACTATAAAACAGGCAGGCTCCAGCCCTCTGATATTGGGTGTATTGAGCCACATCTTCCTTGCCATAACCTCTAGGAAATACTCAATGCTAAGACCCTTTCCAGGAATGCACAATGCGTTGGGCAGTACCCAGAGCCCTGCTGCACCATCAAATGTGTTTCTCGTGCTTTACACCTTCCCATGCCTTTGTAAATTTGGCTTTCCTTGGCTGGAAGTCACAAACAAATCTCAGAATCTCCCTAAAATGTAAATCTTATACTTTGACCCTGGAAACACATGCTGGCTTTGCTCTGTAAACTGGAGAGTCTAGAGAGGAGCTGCACAAGGGTCTTGCCCTGCCTCATCACAGACTGCTTTTTGCCATATATAACTCCCTAAGAGGTCAGGAAATGGCAAAATCCTGAAGGATTTTTCCCAAAGTCTGTAAGGAAAGGAAAATCAAATGTTTTACACTTTTACACTTTAAAGACTAAAAAGAACTTTTGGATTTTCCTTCCTTCAGTAATAAAAATACCATTTTAGACTCTGCTGCTGAAGAATGAGCTTCAAAGTGGGCAATAGAATGGCAGGGAATTGTTCTAAGCTGCCTGTTTTCACAAGCCATTCATGTGGAGTGGGTCCCCGCTGAAGGGAGCAGCCCTCCCACGCAATGCTGGAGCCAACATTCGGTTTGGTTACTCTGCTGAAATAGCAAGAGAAAGGCAGGACAAAATACTGAGAGCAGCAGCAGAATACTTTAACTCTACATATAGATCACTACTGAAGAATAGTCTCGTTTTGTAAATGACAAATTCAATTGCAAAAATAACTACTGAGGCACCTCAGCACAGAGCAAAGAAATGCAAGACAGTGGTGATGTCAAAAGGAGTGAAGGAGGATGCTTAGAGTCCCCACTGAAATGGCTTCATCTTCACTCCTAGCCCAGAAGAAAACGGAGGGGTTTTTAAGGCTCGTGCTGCAGGACCGTGCTCAGGTGCACAGAGGGATGGGGCTGTTGCAAGCACTGTACACATCACTCATTAGGTCACAGCAAAGCTCAGCCACGACCTGGCCTGCACTCCAGATAACCCTTAAACTGTGTAAAAAAATCAGTGATAAAATTTAGATGCAACAGCCCCACTTTAGACTGCCCAGAGAAGTTCATATTAATACTACAGAGGTATATCTGTAAACAATTCCCTCAATGCACTGGGGGAAGACAAGACACACTTTGGTCCTGCAGCTATTGCAGGGCACACAGGGAGGGGAGACACAATTGTCCTCAGCTTCTTAAATCCTCATCGAGTACTAACTCCTCCAGTTTTCACCGTCACGGGGACAACAAATGAGTTTCTCAGCACACACTACTGTGGAATACATTTCTCACTTTCTCTCCCTTTCAAACTTTTTCTGTAACTTTATGCCACAGTCGGCTGCTCACGGCTGATCCTCAGCCAGCAGCAGCACCTCCTTTGCTCTTCAAAATACCCACGTATTTTGAATATCTCTTCAAAAAAACACACGTGAGGAAATATGCGGTACGGAAAGGGCTCCACGTACAGCGGGGAGGGAGTGCCGGAGAGCGATGGCACAGGGGAAGGCAGCGCTGCAGCATGCCTCAAATGCCATTGACCTCCGGTTAAATGAACTTGTGGGCAAATATGTAATCGCTTTATCTCACACACGCCAAGGGCAGTTCTGAAGCTGTTCATTCTCTCAGGTGGAGCAAGTAAATTAGTCCTTGTGAAAAGGCAGGAATTAAACGTTTGTGCACGCCTCTCTCCTCATGAACTCGTGGTCTGGGGGAATCTGGCTGTGCTTTTTTACTTGCTGCCCCCAACAGAGGTCCCGTTCTGGGGGTGCACCCTCCCTCCACGTCTCCTCCACGCAAACCAGCGTCTGCTCCTTTCCCTGAAGTCAATTTCTACGGCTACTTTTTACAAGACTGTTTCAGTCACCCTGAGAAAGGAAAAGGCGCTGCTTTGCAGGGATGGCTAATGAGTCCGTGAGGCACCGCCAGCTTCATTGAAACCGCTCTGCCCCCAGCCCCCGTCCCGGATCGGGATGTAGGGTGCGGGAAGGGGGAACTGGAGAGAGGGTGGTGTCGGGTGTTTCGAGATGAGTAAGGGCAAAGCCACCCGAGCCATCCCCTTAACGCCAAGGGAGGAGGGGGGGATTCCTTTACCTCTTTAACCCCTCCTCTCACAGTACCTAACTCTCACCATCTTTCTTGGGCTGAAAAGATGTGAAAACGTCCTGACGCAGATCCAGAAGATCCCTCACCCCGCAGGAGGCTCGATCAGGCTCTCACCGGGAGGCTCAGCCCAGGAGCAGAGCCGTCGCCGCGACCGGACGGACCCGCGGAGCCTCCCACGGACCGCGCACGGACGGGGCTCTGGGGACTGAGCCGGCACATGCGAGGGCGGAAAGTTCAAGCGCGGCTCCCCGGCATCCCCCCTGTCCCTTCCCGAGGGGCTGTGTCCGGAACACACGCCGTCGAGGGCCCCGGCGCGGCGCACAGAGAGTGAACTCCCCGCGCCGGAAAGACGCCCGGAGGAGCGGGACGAGATGCCCGGGGTCACCCCCTGGCCCCCGGCTCGGCCCCGCGGCCTCTCGGGCAGCCGAGCCGCCCCACAGCCCCCGCTCCGGGGCTGCACGGCCGGACCGTCCCCGCTCCCCTACCTTCCAGCAGCACCTCCTTGCCGGCCCGTTTGAGCGCCTGCACCGCCTCGTCGTGAGTGGCATCCCGCAGGTCGGTGCCGTTCACGGCCAGGATGGCATCGCCCACGTAGAGAGCCTGGGTCTGGTCGGCCGCCAGCCCCTTGAAGATCTTGCTGATGAGGATGGGCATCTTGTTCTCCTTGCCCCCCTTGATGCTGATGCCCAGTCCGCCCAGCTCCTGCTTCAGCACCTTCACGCACCGCTTCTTGTTGGAGATGGCCTCGGGCACCTGCTCGGGGGGGTCGGTGAAGGCGGTGCGCACCGCCGCCGGGCCCCCGCCGCCCTCGGCCCCGCGGCACGCCGTCCCATCGCCGCCCAGCCCGTTGTGGGCCGCGCCGTCGGGGCGCTCCTCGCCGCTCAGCACCAGCGCCTCGCCGCCCAAGTTGGCCAGCACTTTGTGCCAGCGCTCCCGCACCAAAACTTCCAGCCAGCCGCTGCGCTGCGCCCGGCCGCCCCCGCCGCCGCCCGCCGCCGCTACCGCCATCTTAGGAGCATGCTGGAAGCGCCGAGTGACAGCACCCCCGGCACGGCTCGGCTCGGCACGGCGGCACCGGACTTCAGCCGGGGGGCGGCAGCTCCCGGCGCGGCGGGGTGGGGCGAGGAGCCGCGGCCGCCCCCCCGGGGCCGCGCCGGGGCGGGCGCACCTGGCGGCACCGCCCGCGGGCGGAGTGGGACCGGGCTGTCCCGCCCCTCCCGCGGGGACACGGCCGGGGACACCCCGCGATGAGCCGCGGCTCCTTCCCAGCGCGGGCCCTGATGGCATCTGGGCCCGCCGGAGCTGCCGTCTGCAGTGGGATGTAGAGAGGAGCTGAAGGAAATCAACGGCAGGGAAGAGATAAGGAAAACCCAACTCAGTTGTTTTTTTTTTTTTTTTCCCGGGGATTTTTCTGTAATGCGAATTAAAAGTAACGGGTTTAAATTTAAATATAAATTAACGGGTTAAAGGTACTTAAATTTCAGCTGTATGAAAAGAGAATACGATTTATTTCACGGCTTTATAGGATGGAAGTATTAAGTGCAGGTGACGGATACTTTTGCACATTTTATAATTGTTTTCTATGCCCTTGGATTACAAATGTTAGAGACTCGTGAGGGCTACATGTCTCATTTTGCAGTTTTGCCCATCCTCCTTTCCCTCCTAGGAAACAGCAGGGTCATGACAAGGGGCTTGAAGCTCCTGCTTAGGCATCAGATAAGGCAGCACTTTCTCGTTGCCTTTCGGAAATGTCTCCAGCAGTCCTGGAGGTGCTCCCCCACAACATCTACAGACAGGAAGCACCTCCAGGAATGCCTTTGTTTCTGCTCCTTGCAGAGCAGCTCTGCCTCCTTCCTAAGCTGGAATGAAAACTCCAGTGGTTCTAGACCGTTTGGTGTATGTTTGAACAACACTGGAGAGTGGGATGGCCAGAGAAGGTGTTAGTCCCAATCACTTCAGCCATGTGAGTCATGTGGCTCCCTAAGTAACGCATCTGGCCCTTTTTTAAAAGTGATGCCATTAACTTCTCACACTGGGGGTTTGCTTCCAGGTACACACACACACGTGCCCCAGGTTAATGTGGGCTGGGCAACTCGGGACTCACCTCCTCAGCGTGGGGTAGGATCTATATATGGGGTCATCCTCAAACAAGCTTGTCTTGGTTTACTAGGGTCTCTCTGACCATGCTGCTTGCACTAAGCTACACAAAACGCTTTCCCTTTCCTCCAAAAGGCAGCTGAAGGAGGCCTCTATGCTGCTTCACCTGCAGCCTCATCCAGGCTATGCTCACATCCCTCCCCACTAGGAATGCAACCCTGCACCTATGGAGAGTGAGAACCCACAGGTGATGGGTTATTCAAGGATAATGAGTGGGTGGAGAAAAAACAGACGGAAGAGAGGTCTCTTCATTTCTGATGTTAATCAATGCAAGGTGAAAAGCTATAATTAAGTTTTCAGGGCTGTGAATCCTGAGTGAAAAGAAGCATGTCCCGCTAAACCTGAATAAGGCACCTAATCCCTATACAGGAGGAGGCTGTAACACACCCTTTTCTCCAGCTGCTTTCTCCCTTGCTGATTTAGGTAGCTCATGTACAATACCCTGGATGTTTGGGTTGGTGAGCTCTTGTAGGTCCCATTCCCACATACAAAGTATAGTTAATGAATGTGCTCCTTTGGTTCCAGCAGCTTCAGGGAGGTGAGAGAAGGATGGGAGGGAAAGGACAGGCTAACTGGTGTTACAGCACCAGTTGTTGTAGCACTCCTGTGTAAGTTTCAAGCCCAAGTGTCCCGGCCAAGTTATAAAATCAGACATGTGTTTCCAAGCGATCAGCTCTTACCAATTATTTCATGTTTCTTCTTCATTAATTAATAAAGGATCAGTGCTAATGCTAATGGAAATGTGTATTTTCAAAGTAGTTTCAGAAAATTTACAATGAAGAAATATTCAGGTGATTTCTGTGCCACTGTGCAAAGGTAATAGAGAAAGGAAAGTCAATGTTTAATGTCTCACGCTTCTTTGGCACACTGTGTGTTTGGACTGTGTTTGCTGAGTGTGTCTGGAGCTCCAGTGGGATTCCCATGGAACTTGCTCGTATAGACAATTGCACTGCGTGTATCTGAGAGCTGTGCTTATTCCAGCTATTTTCCTTTCCCATTCCAACAGGGGTAAATAATAAAGTTTCCCAGGGCCAGCATCTGAGATATAGATCCCTGGTACAAAAAAGACTTTATAGCAGCCTTCACTGCTTCCTCCTCCCCCTCTCTGCCCACCTTGGATCTGTGAAGAAAACAGAGGTGATATTTTAGTCTTGGAACTAAAGGTAAAGATAGTGTTAGAGATGCTAAGGCCCAGGCTCGAGGCAAACAGTGTCCCAGATTGTCTGTCCTCTTGGAGACACTGCAATTGATGCCTGATGTCTGTGTTCCCTGTCCTGGGAGCGCAGGCTCATAACTGTGTTTGTGTACCCCGAGTCTTTGTGTACCCCAAGAGCAACTTCAGGCTGCTGAACTGAGGGTGAGAAAGTAAGGGTGTCCTGGGACTTCTCTGCTGGTACCCCTGCCAACATTACTGTCCTTAGTCCTTAGGTCTGCCAGTCACACCTGCAGTGTGATTTCTGAAATTCAGGTTTATGCAGCAGGAGCAGAAACAGAAGATAAAAACAGGTGTTTAATTGGGTATTCATCTATTGGATGCCCTGGTTTGCTACAGATAAAATTTTTATTCCAAAGTCAGCTGCTGGTCCCTAATGGTTTCCAGGACATAGCAGAAAGCAAATTCCTAATTTCAACTACAAACTTTTCCTGACAGTGTTGTTTCTGGCAGCATCTGTAATTACTCACCCTGCAATTGCAGTGTTCAGTGTGACTCTCTGCAAGGAAGCTGGGATGTTTAGTGGGATGGGCAAAACACTCAATACTTCCAGACCTCCATCTCTAATCACTAGAAAGGCTTTCAGTGCAGATAAAGCTTAGCAAAACTCTTTCTCTATCAGTTGTCCTTCTGAAATGGTTTGCTGTGAAGAATGGAGTCTTTCAAACAAGCCAAATAATATTTTTTTTATTTTTGTATTTTATCAGTGCTTAAATGCTTGAACTAGGTTAGTGTCCCTTCCACTCCTGCTGCATAAACAAATTGTTAGGCAGGATAATGCTAATAGCTGCTGTTGACCTGCAGGGGCCTATGGGCTCAGCTAAAGTCAAGGGCCTAAATGGAAGAAGCAGTTCAGTGAACTGGAAGAAGTCAGGGCACTGAAAAACAGACAGAAGCTGCTTCCCAGGACAAGGAGCACCGAAGCATGTCCAGGTCATAAAGTGCAGCAATGATGTCTGAGGAACTGCCTGGGTGTCCAAGCAAGATCAAGAGATTTGGGGTCTGGGCATGTGTGCAAGAACAAAAATACAAGAAAAACTCAGAGGGTTGTAGGTATAGCACTGAAGATGTTCTTGAGGCTCAGCTTTACTATAGAGGCTACTGGAGACAGAATGAGGACACTGCTTGTTATTGGGGGTTTTCCCCTCTCTTTTCAAGCAAAGAGGTCAGTGTTCACATATTGTGTAAATAAACTGTCTTCCTGATAGCAAAATCATTGCAAGGCTCATATGCAAGCTCACCATTCAGTGGTGCAGGGAACATAGCTCCCATTCCCCTCACAGGCAGAGAAGTTAAGGACACAGGAAAGCTTTTCTATAGCTGTGGCTTCTTTATGACTGTGCTTTTCTTTTTTTTTTTTTTACACCTCTGCTATAGAGGTGTAATTTTTGAAGGGCTTATGGGACATGCTCAAATCCTTTGCGTATCTTATTTTTCTTCCTTTTTGCATTATCACTGTTACAACAGCTCAAAGCTAGCTCAGCCAAAAGTGCTTTAAATTGGAAACAAGAGGGTTGTGATCCTTGAACATGTTTCAGATGACGGAGGTTGGACAAAATCAGGTCTGGATAATGACGTTCCCATCTTGTTACCCTGACACCGACCAGCTCAGCAGATGGATCTGGATAGGAAGGAAGTCCAGTGTCGGAAGGCCAGTGCTGGAAACCCGACAAGTAACGAGAAAGCTGGAAGGGAGTTCAGCTACTTCAGTGATCCCAGACACTCCAGCAGCCAAGTTTAAGTTCCTCTCTGAGGAGCATGCCTGAACTACTCACTCCCCCATGGCAGCCCCTCCTATGTCTATGCCTGATGGAGATGTCCCCATTGCACGGTGCAGGGACATCACACGTGGCCCGTGCCTTCCAACAGGCATTGCTGGTGCAGGGCAGGCAGCCCACCTAATCCCCAGGAGTAATCCTCCCTTCCTCCTTCCCTCAGTGCTGAGGGAGCCTGTTTGCTTTAAAGTCAGCATTCAGTAATCATTGCTCTTTGGTGCTGGTGGTGTTTATGAAGATGTCAAGAATGCCTGAAGAACTTCATAACCTGGAGGTTGCATTATGGTTTATTTTCCAAATTACAAAAGCATTTGTTTTTCTCTTCCTAGTTTGAAGCTGTCCAGGTTTTTCCACACATCATGGCATTTGAAAATAAAATGAATGCATAACTGCTTGCCAGCAAATGCTTTATGCATTCAGTTTTTCAAAGCAGGAACCTACTTGTGTGTACATGAAAGAAGGATGTGTGTGAAATCCATATGTGCACCTACCTGAGTCACATGTTAACTAGGCAAACTGAGCAAATATTCCCACAGCCATGGAGTTGTGGGCCAGGATGCAAATAAACTTCTCCCTGCTGCAAATACAACTCTGGCACAAGTTAGTGCAGAAGCGTGTGCCAGAAGTGTTCAGGTTTCTTGTGCACACAGATCTGAGTCTGGTTCTTTCTACTATTAAAATTATTTTAAAATAGACAAGATCAAGCTCAGAACTCTAGAAAAATTTGCCATGACTTCAAGCAATTTTATGAAATAACTAAATTCAAAAGACTCTGAAAATAAAGTTTCATAGCTACACTGTTTATAGCAGGGATTTTCCTGGTTTTGTCTTTCCTCTGCTTTGTAGATCTCTCTTGGTGCATTAGTTTCTTAACTTTTTCCTTCGAAGTTACTTTGATCCTGCAGTTCTTGAATTAGTTTTTTATCTCTTGCATACCGATCTCCCTCCACTCCGTAAGCTAAGCCAGGATGTTTTAAATGCCAAGATCAGAGGTTTGCATTGCAGTAATTCTTGAACATATAATAAATAATGAAAAAGGTAGTGGAACTCCAGATACCATCCAGCATGTTTCAGCTTTGGTTTTCATTTTCATCAGAAACACATTCATCTGGTTGGGTGTCAAAAGAACAAAAGCATTTTTTACCATCTTGTTCATTCTTCTTGGTCTTAGCCTTGGTGTAAACTTTTTCTTAATGTTGTTGAGGTGAGATGTGTCGTGTGTTACAACCCAGTGACTTCATGCCCATGTCCTCAACCTGTCAAATCCTGTACATTCCTGCAAATCTCACTTGGACGTGCCCTACCTTCCACTCCTCTCCTGCCATGGTGCCTGTGAAACACGCTGTCCACAAGGTCTTCGGACTTTTCCTGCCTTGGGATCCCCTACAGTATTCATTTCTCCTGAGGTATTCACCAGACATCTGTGCCTGCAGCCTGCTGCACACAAAAGGAGAGAAGCTGGATGCTTTGCAGGTGCCAGAAGTGTTTGCTTCCTTTGTGCAAAGTAGTTCAGCTAGAAAAGCTAGTTTTCCCCAGCTGTACCCTCTCACAGGTGAAATAAGGTCATTGTCCCTCTTTCCACGCAACTTCCAAGGCTGTAAACCAGCCTATTACAGTGGCGGAAAACAGAGATGGTTTGTTCGGACAGAAGGAAATGAAGAGAGGAGTTTGCAATCTGGAGACAGGCTGTTCTCCAAGACTGGTCCTGCAGAGATGATGCTGAGCTCATACTGTGACTTCAGCACAAGTTTGTCTCCCAAGAGCATCCCTAAGCCCAAGAGAGGCAAGTGCCATGGCCCTCCTGGTTATCAAAGAAGAACTTTCTTGGAGCCCTCCAGGACCTGAGCAAGGCTCTCCTACCTGCCTGTCCTTGCTTGGAATAGTGACTTGATACTCCAAGTGGGAGAGGTTCTCTGTGCTTCAGAGGCACCTTCACCAGAGAGGGCAAGGAGCTCAGGCAGCCCCTTCGAGCTCTGCACCGTGGCAGTGAATGTGAGCTGCAAACCAGAAACTGGGTCACAATAGATCTATTCACTGCTACAGTTGTCAAATGGACCACAGTTCTGTGTTAAATCAGATACCTCTGTTGGAGGCAAACCCACCGTATTTATAAATCACAAACAAAGTTGCTTCAAATTCCATTTTAAGAAACTTTGAAGGTATTTGATGCTGATACCTAAGTGGCACTGGTTATGTGACATTTAAACATCCTTTAATCCCACCTGTTGCACAATGCATTGTAGGACAGATGTTTGAGCCCTTTCCCCATCTGCCTGACAGATTCATAAAAGTTTTTGTTTGTTTGTGGATTGCCTTTATGTCAGTATTTTTCTGTGTATAAGCCTGAATACCTATAATACTGAATTTCTTTTTAAAGTACCTTAACTTTCTTTAAAGGAAATTATTATGTGGGCTACACAATGACATTTCTCAATATTCAGGATGAAATTAAAAGATGAAGAAGTAACAGAGAATGCAGAAACCTCTAGATGTAATCTCTTTTTACCACCCAGTGCTACCAAACCACATCCTCTTTAGCTCTTCCACACTGTGCACATTGTTGTTTGTATGATCAGTGAATAGGCTACCCTACCCTACCCTACCCTACCCTACCCTACCCTACCCTACCCTACCCTACCCTACCCTACCCTACCCTACCCTACCCTACCCTACCTTACCCATTCTGTGTTCCCCTCACTGTGGCCACTGCCCCTGCTTCTGCCCAAGGAGTCTACTGAGGTGGAACGCTCTTGGAGTTTGGAGCTTTTTGGTGTGACATACTAACTAGATTTACTTTTGTATATTTAACTGAACTAATATCTACTCCAGAACTGAAAACCATGTTTAGTTTGAAACATATCGACTAATCTTCTGGCAGGGTGGAATAGACAGAATCCTTTTTAAAATTGGTATTATAGTGGAAGTGAATTTCTTGCATCTTTTCATAAAAAGTTTGGTCTTTAGGTAGGTGATGTTGGTTAGACTGTGCTGAAACACACATAATGGAAAACATAATTTCAAAGATTGGGTGGTTTCTAAAATATTGGGGTTTTATTTAATATTTATTTAGTATAGATTAAAAATAGGTTGTTAAAATGGAGGTAGTAATAGAAATTGCACAATGTGTTAACAATTGGGATAGTCAGCACAGTTATTAGCCAAGTATACTTCCTCTGGGAATCTGGTTCTACCACATATAATTAGACAAAAAACAGTGGGGACTAGGCGGTGATTTTAGCAAAATATGTTTCTTTATGCTGATGCAAATGCAGAATAACTTTCTCACTAGATTTGAGCTGAGACAAATAAGCATGAGCCTCTGAAATCCAGCACCAAGAACACACAGGAGGGTAGCTCTGGACTGCTTCCCAGTTGCCTACAGCAACTCTGATTTTTTCTGGGTGGCAATCCATTATTAAAACATAACAATAAAAGCAAGATTGCTGTACATTTACTATAAAAGTGAAAAATGCATTCATGATAACAGTGATAAGCTTGTATAATTATAGTATATACTTGGCCAGAGAACACAGAATTCTTAAAGATAGTGCTGTTTTGAGCCTATGGGAATTAATTTATTTTTTTAATCCAGACTCTTTAATGTTGTTTTAAGGCTGGGTTAGATTAAATGTAGGGAAGCGCAATGAGCAGAGCTGGGAGTAGTGTGGAAAAACAACTCCAGCCTCATGGAAGAGCCCATGTGGTGATCAGTACCAGCAATCAAAGGCAGGGGAGGGTGAGTCCTGAAGTACAGTGTAAAGGCCTGGAGAAGGACTTGAGCGGGGACATGCACTATATGCTGCAGAATGAAGATCCACGTGTTGGTCAGCAGCCAAATGTCCGACTCCTGCTAGTCTTTCACAGCTCTCCTCTGCCCTATCTGAGGGTAGCAGCTGCAGCTTACTGGAAACCAACATTATTTGGTGGCAGAATTTTTTTTTTTTAACTTTTTGTACATGCAATACTGCATTCCAGTTCCATTCACATTCCAGGAATCTCTCTGGGCCCACTGTTGTGGCAGCAGTTGTGAAATCAGCATGAACATTTATAGATCTAAGCAGCTGTCAATGTTCTCTTACAAACCAGACACCCCCAGCCCCAAAAGACCCGAGACTCGCAGAATTTTGTGTGCCTTTCTGCAGACAGTCCAGCAGCTCTGAGCGTTCACGCCTCACTGAGTTTGCAGGGCTCCCACGATCCCAGGGGCAGTGATGGACCACAAGGTCTAGATGGGGATAACTACAGTGCTCTAAGGCTTCAAGCCTTGCACATCTGCACAACAAATGTGAAACATCTGTTGTCTTATGGAGAGTGTTTGTTTCCTTAAGAAAATCCCTAACTTATTGGGGTCTTGGCTTAGGGTAATGCTCGCGTGGGAAATCACGTCTCTTGGATGGGATGTTTGGCTCACTATCCACATGGCAAATGAAGTGGCTGTCCCTGCAACTGTGTCTTCTGCTGGATCAGGTGACACTTCCTGAAGCACCATCCTGCTCTGTTCCTGTTGTCCAGCTGTGTTGCAGTGCTACATGGTCTACTGTAGATTTTCTTTAACCATAAGCAAAACATCCCCTATTTATCTTTACTGTGTGCAGAAGGGTGTTCTGCATGACCATTTCTGATACTGCAGGAACAATTTCTACTGAGTAGTTAGAAGTAGCTCATCAATGTGTAGGTTTGTCAGTTCTGCAGCAGGTATGGCTTGGAGATGTCCCCAACACAGCCAGATTTGCCATCCCATATAGCAACACATTGACACATTCAGTACAGTCTGTGAAATGATCTAGGTACAGCAGGAACTGCCTGGGAGAATCTCTGAGTCTGTTCAAAATTCCCGTATGTAATCCCACCTAATTCCTCCTGAAGGAATTAGACAAAGGCTTTACTGTGAGGGTGTTTGTGAGCTCAGACAATAATTTTGTCTGAGATCAGTCCCTTGTGTCACCCCTGCAGGGACCAGCTGAGAGCTCTGGGACCACCCAGGGAACCAATGCCTAAATGTGCAGGGTGTGCACCAGGTGCAGCCCTTTTCACCAGCAGCACCATAGATGTAACTTTGGGACACACCTGAATGTCTGTAGCTTAAATTCAAGCACAGTTAATTTAGCACAAGCACATAAGGCTTCTTGTTTCATAGCAGGAGGTCTGAAAGTCCTGGCATTTTAAACTGTTTCCAAGTCCCAAATGAAACCCTGGGACAAGAACCAAAGAATCTGGAAGGGGGACTGTGTCTGCACTCTCTTCTAGGTTAGTTTTAGTGGCAAACTCAAGACAAAAATTTCTGTTTCCATCATGTTGCTGCAAGAGTTTCCTGGAAATTGTTTTAGTGTGTTTAACTCATTCAAGTTAGGAAAAGCAGGGAGACATCTGTCATGGTTACTGTACCACTTTTCAATTCTGTTTGAAATCCAGCTTTGGTTGTGGTGAACTGCCATTGCATCTGGGCCCAGTGCATTGACATGTTTGGATAAGAAATGTTGAAACTCACTTACTGAGAAAAGTGGAGGATTTATGCTTTTCTTCTGATCCTTGAAATTATTCTCAGAAGGTTTTCCCCAGTAGAAAAAGAAAATTCAAGGTTCATACTAATTTTCTTGAAGCTTAGACTTCTGAGGGGCTTTGAAGAGAACACCACTGTTCAACAGATGAGTGTTGCAGACAGGAGCAATCACAAATAAAGCAAATTGCCTTTCTGTGCTTTCCTGACCTACAACACTCATAATTTTTTCCCCTGTACATCTTTGCATACATCAGGTTTCCCTGTATTGCCCATGATCAGCTTATCACTAAAATTGCCCAAGTGCTGAGATACAGACTGGATGTGAGGATGAAAGGGGGGTGAAAATTAGATTGTTAGTGATCCATGGTCTGGAATAACTGTCAGCCAGTTACTAGTGGTTTATCTCAGGGACTGATGTTTGAGCCAGTGTTGTTTAATGTCTTTATTAATGGCACAGGGGGATAAAGTGCACTCTCAGTGAGTTTGTGGACAAGCAATCAATAACCTGGAGGGCAGGGCTGCTATTCAGAGGACCATGGACAGGCTGGAGAGGTGACCTGACAGGTACTCGTCAGCAAGTTCCTGTTGACTTGTCCTTCACTTCCCATGAAGCTGAGCAAGTGTCAGTGCACTTTCCTTCAACTGGACCAGAATAACCCACTGCACCAGTACAGGCTGGGGGCCAACTGGCATGGAAGCAGAAGAAATCTGGGAGTGTAGCTGGAGTGTGGAGTGTGTCCTTGTAACAAGTCATCGTGGGCTGTGTTACCAAAACAGTAGCTAGCAGGAGCGAAGTGATTTCCCCCTCATTAATTAGCATCTTTAAGACTGCATCTAGAGGAGTGTGACCAGTTTTGGGCACCCTGGAGCAAGAAAAACATTAACAAACCAAAGTCCCACACAGATTCACAAAGATTTTCAGGGGCTGAAGCATATGGTATGAGGAGAGAATGAGAGAGCTGGGCTTGTTCAGCCTGGAGGTTCTTAGTGCTGTTTACAGACCTCTGATAGGAAGGTGTAGACACATACAGACTCTTCTTGGGGTGCCCAGGGAAGTGATGGGCACAACCTGAAATGTGTGAAATTGATATAAGGATTCCTAAGGGGCAGGGCAGAAACCCAGCAAGGGTGGTCAAATATTTAAACAGTGACCCAGAAAGGCTGTGAATCTCCATGCTTGTGGATATTGTAGATATCTACTAAATAGAGCCCTGAGTGAGCTGCACTGGCCCTAACCCTGCTCTGAACAGAAGGCTGGACTAGACACCTCCAACAGTTCTGTCATTTTGTGACTGAGTTAGCTGAAGGGAAGATAGAGGCAGGAAAGACCTGTGCTTTCCTAGCCATGTCAGCTGGTCCTCTGCAGACAGCAGGACAGCAGGGCACACTCCACTGCACATCAGCTGTGTCTCTCCTATTTTTAGCAAATACTGGAAAATGAGTAAGATACAACTGCAGACTGTCCATCAGCACTGTTTAGTGACGTGAATCTAACTGACCTCCCACTGAAGTGCATTGTAAGTTTCCCACCCATATAATGGGATTTGATAAAGGTCCCATTAAAGCAGTTGGATTTTAAAAAGCTGCAGCATTAGAAGCAGAAGTCATAGTAGCTCATACAGAATTTTCCCCTGCCCTTTCCCAGTGCCCCATGAGATGCACACACTCATTTCCACACAAATGCAACCTCTGTGGTATCTGCAGTCCTGTACTGTAAATCCTACAGCCCTAAAATTAATTAAAAGAAAGATGCATATCTACTCTGAAAAAGAGAATGAGACTGTTCATTACACATAAAAATATTTTAAATCTTCAAGAGCACCATTGGAAAGCTGGAAGTTTGAGGGTATAAAAGATATTAAGTGATCGAAGAATATTGGTTTCATCAACCTGTGTTTTTTCATGATAGTCCTAATTCAGAACAGAGTGTAATAGTCAGGTGTGATTAACTTCTTCTGGGATGTGACATGTTACTTTCTTTCATAGCAAGACTCAAGTAACCAATCAGCAGAAATGTGCCATTACCTGAAAGAATATGATCTTTTGATTCTCCTCTGCTATGGCTGAACAAGTCTCTTTTGTTCCATGAGTAGAAGAGCAAAAGGGCTTTGCACAGAATAACATAAAGAAGAATTAGGCCTTATATAACATTCTCGGCAGGAAAAGGACAATTTGGGGAGGGGTTTCATTAATGCCCTGATCTCTGCAGGAAACCCAGTGGGGAGGAAGGGAAGAGCAGTGACTACAATCAAACGTTTGTTAGGTGAAATGGGACCTACGAGCATATGAGAGGCTGCACGTTCATTCAGACAATGCAGTAAAATAAACAGAGTGTGACAGCAAGAGATGAATGGGAAGTTAATTCTATTCACATTTACAAGATTTCAATGGCAATATTTTCTGAACAATGGCCCCTATTGATGCTACAAGTGCTTACATATTGTGCCTGCTACTTGCTGAACAGACATGACACTATTCGAGCAGCTGTATTCTCTAATTGGGAAGGGAAGTTTCCAAAAATGATGAAAGGCTATATCTCATCCATGATGGAACTGTTTGGAATCTAACTCATTGTGATGGAGACACTCATTTTGGTGCCTGGCTTTTTTTTCCCTCCTAATTGGCATCTCTTAGATTTGTTCTCTCGAGTGGCAGAGCAACTAGAGGCCAAACTTCATTAAATTCAAGTTTAATACTTCAGTATTTTATCACTAGTGC
Source organism: Poecile atricapillus (assembly GCF_030490865.1). Taxonomy (NCBI): domain Eukaryota; kingdom Metazoa; phylum Chordata; class Aves; order Passeriformes; family Paridae; genus Poecile; species Poecile atricapillus. The sequence continues at coordinate 141,077,774 of NC_081250.1, forward strand.
TTATCAGAATAACAAAATAAACAACAGTTTTGTCTGCATTAGGAGTTTGCCATTTTGAGCAGGCCATTTAGATATACATCTCCTTTGACTTTATAAACTGTGTCTCCACTAAGAGGATTTGCATGTCTACATGGTTCAAGTGATTGGCAAACTTCCCCTGGTGCATACAAAGTCCCAGTACACTTTCTTATTCTAAGAAAGTAATTGGCCATAATGAAATACTTGAGAAATAAGGGAGGAGAGTGAGGAGAAAAAAAAAAAAAAGCCCAATCTCCTGTGAAATAATTTATTACTTGTGTTATTAAAAGACTTTTATACAAATATGTGCTGTTTAGGGGTATGAATTCTTCATGCTTTTAAACAACATGGTTCTTGCCAGAAAAAAATTTAGCCATAAACATGACCAACTTCTGTCTTGAACTCTGAGCCAAGTTTAACACCACCTGTCTGTCTTAAAGGCCAGTTTTTACACATTTGGCTAGAAAAGCATATTCACATTACTTTTGTGGATCCTGTGTGTTTGCTTGCTTGCTGTCTGTACACCTAACTGCCTGATTTTCTCCACATTTTGTGCTAAAATCAGCCCCTCCCTGGCCATGGGGACACAAGCTGCTGTAAGCAGGCCCAGATGCTGGCTGACATCTGGAGAAACTCTGGGTCATTTCTAGTCTGGGATATAAAAATCACCAACCAGAGCTCCAGTCTCTTCCCTCATCCCTTCATTTTGGTACAGCCCAGCCCTTCTTGTTTTGAAACCATTGTTTCTAGTATTTTGGGTCCCCAGGGTTTCACATAAGCTCCCTGGAATTTGGTCCTATTGGCAGAGCTGTGCTGGTGGTTTAACCTTTGAAGGACTCAGCAGGGAAGGACAGGAAAGTTTAGAATGGATTTTTTGACTATGGAAACACTATTCTTGAATTACTTCAAATCAATGGAAACTTACCACCGTCCTTTCCAGTTGATGGCATGCATTTCTTTTGTCTGTATCTTAAAAATTTACCTCACTGTGATGGTCCACTCCTCTTCTGAATAACACTGTCTTTTAATGTCCTCTCATTAAGCAGTGCCCACCTGTGCAGTTCCTCTGGAAAAGCATTATAGAAATAACAGGATGGAGAGCAAGGCTCTGGGAGGTATGTCATGTTGCTGCAGATGAAAATCTAAAAATTAGGAGGAATAACTCTAATTTTCCACCTTCACTGTGACTTTAATCAGTAATATATCTTTAATCAGTAATATATTTTATACTGCTTTACATTTTCAACACAATGAACAGAGGATTTTCAAAACAACCACAGGCATTAGTTACAGAGATATTATTATCTCTGAACTAGATGGAAAGAAATGATCTTGTAGTGAGAGGACACCTCTACAAACCAAAAAGATATTGCTTTGATTCAGAGAGGTCTGAGACCGTGGAGTAGTAATTTAATTTCCATGCTTCAATTTCTCCATCTTATTGAAACAGGAGCACTGATATTCATCTGCCATGGAGGGGCATTCTGATGAGGATGAGCAGGGTAGTGCAGGGCTTTTACAGTGGGAAGTATGGGCACAAAATAAAATTAAAATTTAAGAGATGAAGCAAAATGACAGATGCAGAAAGGCTGAGCAGCTTGCTAAGGTCTGTGCAGTGGAGCATCTGTGGAGGAAGGATCAAGAAGTAGGAGCTGCCAGCTGCTGTTTCTACAGCAAGCAGCTTCTGGCTGGAAGCATGGGCTCCAGAGAAAAAAGGAAAAGTATTTTTTTCCCCTGGCTTATTATTTTCTGGTTATTATTACACATTGTGCTGTACCTAGCAGCTCAGCCCTGGACAGTGGCTGGTGACATTTTGCAGTGGTGGATGCCATGGTTAGTGAAATGCCTTTTAGTGAAGTGAAAGGAATATCACTCCTTGACCTTTTGCTGAGACATCTGTCCCAGACTATAGCGTATGTTAGTCAAAGGAGAGTCACATGCTTCTTTTCCCCTTTTTCATACTTTTAGAGGCCAGAAAATCTTGCAAACTCAGAGTGATGAAAAACATTTAATTAAATGCTTTGGAGCAGTTGTTTCTTCCATTATTAAACCACGAAAGGCTCTAGCTTTCACAAGAAGGAGAAGAGAAGAGAAGAGAAGAGAAGAGAAGAGAAGAGAAGAGAAGAGAAGAGAAGAGAAGAGAAGAGAAGAGAAGAGAAGAGAAGAGAAGAGAAGAGAAGAGAAGAGAAGAGAAGAGAAGAGAAGAGAAGAGAAGAGAAGAGAAGAGAAGAGAAGAGAAGAGAAGAGAAGAGAAGAGAAGAGAAGAGAAGAGAAGAGAAGAGAAGAGAAGAGAAGAGAAGAAGAGAAAGATGGGACAGGGAGGGTTACTGGTGGTCTTCCACAAGCAAATGTCCTGAGGGAATATGGAGGTGCTTGGCTGGTGTTGGTGCTGTGCCTCCCCAAACTGCACCTGCAGCCCCATCTCTGAGCCTTGCTTTTGCAGCTGTGGTCAGTGCTAAGTCTGGTCAAGGCCAGCCCCATCCCCTGATGCTGTAGGCAGTAGGCTCTGCTTCTGCTGCTTGCAATAGATGAAACTTTTTGGTGAAACTTCCCCGTGCTTTGTTTTAAAACTTTTTTCCTTTTTTTTCTTCCATTTCAGATCAGCATCCACAGCTCAGTTCAGCCATACTCCCTTTTCTTTCTCTTTAGAAAGAAAGCCATTGGACATATGTATTTTTATAATCATTTTGGTGGGGGTTAAGGATATTGGCTCAGTTGGAGTTTTGTACAGAGTTTTCTATCACAGTTTATGTTGCAACAGCCTTAAACTGCTCCAGTGTCTGTGCTGAATATATTCTCAGATTTTTCTCAGAAATTCCAGTCTGCACTGACTCCTGCACACTCCTCTGTGTGCCGTCCTGATTTCCCATACGAGGGATACAAGTTTAATCGCTGGCATTTTTGTGATTTCTCAGTAGGCTTTTGGAAGCCTGTCTTTGGCCAGGGTTAATGGGAGGCTCCAGGTGGCTGTTATCACTCAGACTATGTACTTTTCATGGCCATTTCTATGAAAAGACTTTTGTGTGTGGATGGGTGCATGAGAAAGCCTGCAGCCTGAGCTCACAGACAGGACTTGTTTAATCACGGTAGTTGTTCACTCAGGTGACAAAAATAAAATCTGTTTTGAATAGAAGTAGTAAGAGTTTGTGGATTTTAAGTTTTCCAGTCAGGAAAGGAATCAATATAATGTATCTTAGGTGACCAAGGACAGAGCTTGAATACCAGAAATAAATGAATCCACCTGCAAGCAACTCACAGGCTTGAATGTGCTCAAACAAATTTTCTTAGACGAGCTATTTAAATAGCCTTTACTAGACAACCAGTATAAACACTGCTGCCTGTTTGCAGAAAAGAAATGTGTCTAAACCTTCCTGTTTAGCTTTTTATTTTGAGGTGGTCAC